>NC_088642.1:81300143-81600143 GCF_036013475.1 Columba livia
GAGCCTCACCTGGATCAGATAACACTCAGGAAAATGAGGTTTCACTAAATCTTTGCATTTCTGAGAGCTCCCAACCAACTGGAAACATGAAGCAGCACTGTCTCCTTTCCTTTCTTTTAATAACCTTCCAGTTTCATGGCCAGATGACTTCTTGGTTGGCCTCACTGATGGCTGACACATCTCCTGACCCGACACTTGCAGAAGCGAAGGATCCCAGGATGACAAGGGAGGACTTACGAGGTTCTTAGGGACATGGTTCAGAGGTGGACTTGGCATTGCTGGGGTAACGGTTGGACTCAATGGTCTTAAAGGTCTTTTCCAGCCAAAACAACTCCATGATTCTATGGATCTATGGCTTTAAAAAGCAGTTTAAAAAGCTGCTGGGTCGAACACCTGCCCTTATTCCTTCACCACCAGTAGCTGTTCAACCTGATCCTACTGAAATGACGTAACAAAATCTAATCTTTTAATTTTCTTTTTCGAGAAGCATCCAGAACAGTGTATCTGAACTGTTTTAGATGAACGATGTTTCTACAGCACCTATTAGTGGTCCAGTATCACTCTTTGACGTGTCCATCAACATAAATGCAATCTTGGCACCATCTCTGCCATCTCGGAGGTGAATGTCACCAGGGACAGTTGCTGGAGGTAAACATGTCCCTAACGACCTGACAGACAAATCAGTGAAATCTCAGTAGAAACCATCAAAACCAAGAGCAAAGGAGCAAATCTTTTTACAAGCCACAGTTGAAATTAGAGAAATTTTGCCAATCCTCCCCTTTTCAAAACTTTCTAAAACTTCCGTTTTAAAATAGCTGCTTTGAAGCTGTAGTTAACCTCAGTTTCCAAAGAAATTGTTCAGATTGCTGAACACGGATTTTTTAATTTACAAAAAAAAAAAAAAAAGTCAAATTGATCCAGTCTTGCAATTTCAAAACATTCTGTGAAAAGCATATCTTAATGAAAATGTAACTGAAATAAAATGTTTGCAAAAAAAATGTTTTTCTTGTAAAAACACTGATTTAAAACTCTTCTAAACCAGTATTAACAAACAAACAAACAAACAAACAGAAATTCCTCAACGATTACTGTTCAGAACTCTGTCAACTTTGGCAGGTTTGTCATATATTATATATATAATGATTCCTCCTACCTGCACAATGTTCCTTTCAGACTTGCATTTTGGATCCCCACTAATGGTCCATATGGCAATTATGTCTGTGCTGCTGCCCAGGACATTATGGATAGGACATTTTTTTCAGATTTACATAATCATTCATAACTAAATATAAAGAGACAACCCCACACATTCAACAGTGAGGAAATCAAATGCACTGACACATTTTTTCAGAAAGATCGACATGGTTTAAAAGTCTATAACTTCTGTGCTTAAGGACTTCAAATCAGAATGTTAAAACCTTTAGATAAAAAGATTCCTCTGTAAAATTACTCCCTTCTTTCTTTCTAGTTCCCTGGAGACACTAAGAAATTCTGCCAAAACTTAAAAAACATTCAGCTGTAAAATAAGAGTAAAATATTTAGAAGTTATTTCACATACATTTGGGTAAAACCAGAAGCCTTACGTTGCCAATCAACTTCCCATTTATTACAGTTTAAACTATATAGCTTTTGCAGCTCTTTCTCTCATGGCAGTGTTTTTCCCTTGTCCTTCCATCATTTTACTTTTTATCCTTCTCTGAAATATTGCACATTAGTGCCCATCTTTGTCTTTAGCATCTGTTTCCTATTGACCTCTGCTCTTCCTTCCTGACTTGTCCCACATTATCAGATACAGACACAGGCTTGAGTAATCCTAGAAGATTTTTAAAATTTATTTATGAATACACACCCACATATATACTACCAACAAAAAATATTTATGTGCACATGTATAATTATATTTGTACCCACATGTACAACTATGAACAAGTATAAAATATACATACATACATCCCACCCAAAAGGTGCAATGAATGATATGCAGACATATGAAAGCTCCAAGATAATGGACATATATCGACATACAGCAGAAAATGTAAGTGGTCTCAGAATACCACACACAATGAAATTTAAAAAGGAAGTCTGGCGTGATCCAAAGACCAGAGAAAGACCCAGACAGACATTTTTCCATCAGTATTAGGTTCTTCCCAATGCTTCAGCAGACGTTTAAGTGAGGTGGTCTAACCGTAACGTGAAAAGCTTTAAAGAGCAGTTAGTTTCACAGCACGAGATACTCTGTATGTAAAATTACAGAGTTTATAATACATCCCCAGTCTGCAAATCTGATTGGCTCAGTAGGCTTAAGTGCTTTATAATAAGATTGCCTCTAAGTGCACATATAAATACATGGGCTAAAAATGCTCCGAAGTAGACCATGATGCAATAAACTTAACTGCTGTGTTAAGGGATAATGTGACAAGAATTCCTGTTTTAATAACTACTTCATTACCTACTTACTCAAGCTGGTGAATATTATGTGTTTTCTGGTAAGGACCATTCGGTAAATACATAATTAAAGAATCCCTGAAATATTCATTCTGGGGATTTTTTCTGGGGGGAAAAAAAAAAAAAAAAAACGAAAACAAAACAAAACAAAGGAAAAAGGAAAAGAAAGAGAAAGAGGAGAAAGAAGAAAGAAGATGGTAAAGGGGAGGGGAAGGGAAGGGAAGGGAAGGGAAGGGAAGGGAAGGGAAGGGAAGGGAAGGGAAGGGAAGGGAAGGGAAGGGAAGGGAAGGGAAGGGAAGGGAAGGGAAGGGAAGGGAAGGGAAGGGAAGGGAAGGGAAGGGAAGGGAAGGGAAGGGAAGGGAAGGGAAGGGAAGGGAAGGGAAGGGTTGAAGACTAAAGTGCCTGAGGCAACAGAACTATGAGAATCTACACCTAAGCAGAGTGAGACTTCAGGAGGCAAAGGCCAAAAAAATTAAATCAAGACTGAAATATCTATGCTGACACATCAGTTGTTCTTAAAAAACTATCTAAATAAACAAA
Organism: Columba livia; assembly: GCF_036013475.1. NCBI lineage: Eukaryota > Metazoa > Chordata > Aves > Columbiformes > Columbidae > Columba > Columba livia. The sequence continues at coordinate 81,303,129 of NC_088642.1, forward strand.
TAAGTGAGGGGAGCAGGAGAGAAAGGGAACGAGCTATCAGTGAATCAATGTTCAAAAGTCAGTCTGTGTTTTAAGCTTAATTCTAAATGTCCTGATCCATCTCAATTTAAATATTATATGCTCCGTATATATAAAAATATTAAGTTATACATCCTGTAGTTGTAGTAAGTAACTCTACTAACACAAATTAAATATTTCGATTACACCACTGTTGCGATGCACAAGGAACGATGCACCATAATCTGCTTTCCTACAGACTCTTCAGCAGCACCACAGTGGGACAAATACCATCACTTCGCCTCAGCTTCACACACTGATTCAGTGATAGAATAAAGTACTTCACAGATTAGCTTAGTCTGCAGCACTTAAAGGTCAGGATTTATTGTAATGTAAATCACAAAGCAATTTTATCTTGACAGAGATTACATACTGTTACAATATTTCTCGCTGAAACTAGTGATGCGTTTGCTTTTTCTTTGCAACTGCTGTGCAAAATTGGACTTTAGCCCAGAAAAGAAAAAGGGATGGCAGCCTGTTTGGTTTTTCAGCAACAACTTAATTTCTCTTCAGATTTTTCAGCGCTCTGAAAGAAAGGTATGAAAAAAACAAAACAAAATAAAAAGACCTAAAAATAATAATAAAAAAATCCCACGCAGACAAACAAACAAACAAAATAACTCCACCCTTCCATAAATACAACAAAACCTCACAGAATGGAAAAGCGTTTTGGTGTAGATGTTAGGCAGGACATCCACAAGCTCTCCTGCAGCATAATGGATACTTAACTCTTGCTATCTGGAACCAAACTGATCACATTACACAATGCTGAGGCAGCATGCTGTCATGTCATTCAAAATGAATTTATTGATTTAAAAATATGACATTTATATCCTAACTAAGACTGCAATGGTAGCAAGCCAGTGCCCAAGCATGTGCTCCACTCATGAGCTGCCTGGGGTTACACGGTGCCAGGATTTCAGGGCACCGTCCCCTTCACAAGGCCTGAATTAACTATTTTTCATCAGGTTTACGGATGACAAAAGTTCCGTGTATGAGAGCATTACTCATCCATAGCGTTGAAAAAACGTGGTAACTTGCACTCATCTTCAGAGTGGCATCAGAAGGAATCACAGACGGGGTCTCCATGCTTTGTGGAGGCACTTGCCAGCAAAGACTTCAAGGTTTCCTCAGGCACGAAGAACACACATCCCTCCAGTTGACCCAAACCTGCACTTTCCCAGGGATGGGACTGGGATGTCTGGGGATGTCTCACAGGGTGAGAGGAGCCGGTGGCAGTAGAAGGCTGCATGGGGAAGGATGCTGCTCCTGTTGCATGACCTGGTTGACAGCCAGTTGAACATAATCCAGCATGTGCCCAGGTGGTCAAAAAGGCCAAGAACATCCTGGCTTGTATCAGCACTAGTATGACCAGCAGGACCAGTGCAGTGACCATTCCCTGTGCTGGGCGTTGGTGAGGCCAAACCTCAAATCCTGGGGTCAGCTTTGGGCCCCTTATGCCAAGATACACCTTGAGGTGCTGGAGCAAGTTGAGAGAAGGGAACAGAGCTGGTGAGGGGCTGGAGCACAAGTGTGATGGGAGCGGCTGAGGGACCTGGGGGTTCAGCTGGAGAACGGGAGCTGAGGGGAGACCTTCTGATCTCTGAACTGCCTGAAAGGAGCTTGGAGCCAGGGGGGTCGGGCTCTGCTCCCCAGGAACAAGCATCAGGAGCAGAGGAAACGGCCTCAAGTTGTGCCAGGGGGGGTTGAGGTTGGATCTGGGGAACAATTTCTTCCCCAAAGGGCTGTGGGGCGTTGGAACAGGCTGCCCGGGGCAGTGCTGGAGTCACCATCCCTGGGGGGGCTGAACAGACTGAGATGAGATTCTTAGGGACATGGTTCAGTGCCAATGTTAAACTAATGGTTGGACTCAATGATCTTGAGGGTCTCTTCAAATCTAAATGGTTCTATGATTCCATGACTCCTTTAACACAGCCCAGCCTTAGGTTAGAAACTAGATAAGTCAAATACCTCCTTCCTTTGAAAGTCTCACTGCTTTCCCAGTCTTTCTTTCAAAGTTTAGCAGTTTGGGGGCAAACCAGGAATTTCTGTGAACTCCCTTTTGTGTGGAAAACAGAAGGGAGGAGGACAGGAAAACACAAGGCAGGGTGGAGAAACTTGGGGCATTTTTATAGTCCTGTATACCGCAACCCGGGATTGATGTGGTGACTTGATAAGATGTTGAATTATGCAACCGTTCCCACAGATGTGCCATATCGCATAAATTTCAGACCCTTGAAGTTAACTAGACTTGCTGACCTCAGACTGAGAGTGTAGTCAGGATAAACAAGTTGCTGTGCCAGTGTACAAAACAAGTCTTGAATTTGAAAAGTCATTAAGACAATAAACATGGAGTTAAGTTTACAGATTCACTTCTCCAAGCCAAATCACACTTTAGGCTATATTAAGAAAGCTCTCTTTCTCAGTCAAAAATGCAGAGCTGCTTATAAACATACAGTTGTATAACTGCTGTGCATATTTTATGTTTAGATGAAATGGCAAGTTGGTAGATCCTGATGGATTTTCTGGATTCCTTTCACTGAATTCCCAAACTTTACATTTGCTTTTCTTTCATAAGGTAGGATTTTAAAATCCAAGTATAACGAAGAACTGAAATCCATCATATGCTCCTGACTGAACAAGGATGCCAATTAGTATTCACAAAGCTTTCTTCTAATGAGCAGGAAAAGCAGGTGTTCATGGAAAGCAGCGAATTTTAAGTAATTCTACAGTTTATGAAACTTTGTATTTATTTCATAATGCAGTTAATATTATAGCAATTAAAATTAGGGATTCTAGGGCCATATTAATATTTGTCTCAGAATATGAAATAAGGGTAGGAAACCATGAGATACCAGGAACAGCTTACAAAAATTATTAAGCACTTGCCATAAATATTTTCTTGTTTGTATTAGTTTTTTCAGTTGTACACGCTGGGCTGAGGAAACAGTGTTGTTGACCTGGCTGATTTGGATTTAGGGCATATTGTTTATTTACATAGAGATTTTTGTAAGCTACAAAAATAAACAAACAAACAAATAACAAAATAAATCTTCCACATAAGTTTGAGGCCACTCTTTTGGCATCAACTCAGTTCTAGCCAAAGAGAATGCATTTTAATCAATTTCAGAACACACAAGTTTATTTTGGTCTCTCTGGAGCAAAGATTCCTTAGTTTATTAATTTTAGCATCATTACCCTTCTGCATAAATACTTCTTTCTAAAGCTGAAAAGAAAAAACAGCCTCAGAAGCAGCTAATGGTTTTTTTTAAACACATATTTTACAGACTGCAATCAAAGCAGGTTAACGGCACATTTAGGTAATTTTGATTTTTAGATCAGCCAATGCAAATAAATAACAACCTTTCAATTTATCACAAATGAAATCCGGTATAAATACCTACCCTTTGCACATTTTGGGTGGTCATTTAGCAATTAGAAGCAATAAGAAATGAAATGCTATTAGATTGCGCTGAATTAAAACATGTTATTATTATTGGGGTATTACAGATTGTTTATTAATCTATATCTCAAGTACTTATTGACCACAGATCTTCACAGAAGCTTAAAAATTTCCAGAGTTAGCAATTTCCTACTAGACTGCATTTCTTGTCCTATTTTTCTAGAACAGAATCTGAATTAATACATTTCTTTTCATTTAAGCGCATGTCCTAACATGAACTATCCTGCTGAGCTCAATGCAGAGCTGTGAACCCACTGTCAGGGGTTTTTCTGCAGAAGAATCTCAGGAAAGCCCCTAAAATTACCCCAATACAAAAAATGAGAGCCCCCAGAACCTCTCCATGAATCTCTGGGGCTGCCAATGGGGTGCAACATACTCATACACTCATATTTGACATTATTTGTGCTGGATGCACAGACTAACGCACAACAGACAGCATCAAGTTCATCACTGAGTGGTACCTTAATATCAATAGGGGAGTACTGGATGCAAATTCCTCCTTCAACAGTATCACAGCCTCATCAAATTGTCTGCAGTTTAACTGTTCTTTAAACCCACATGAATAATAAATACAGAGTAAAATAAAAATACCTGGAGTTACGCTACACATAGAATATCAAGATTCCTGCACAGGATGAGGGTAATAATTGCAAATACAAGATTTAGGAAGTTGAAGTAGCTTCCAAGGAGTGTGCTGGTGATTATTTTTCAATGGTAGCAGAGGGATTTACAAGGTCCTGACGTTCAAGGGCCAAGACCCCAGTGACTGAGATGCCCACCTCCTGTGTTTCACCATGGAATTCAAGATGCAGATCCATTAGTTACTTGGATGTGATCTGAATATTTAATCCCAAAGCTCCACACCATGTCTCAAAAAGGGCCATTGAAAGCAACCAAATAGGTACTTTGCTGAAATACCTTTTTAAATGGTCATACAGCACAATTGCTCATCAGTATTTTATGGTGGGGGTGTGGAAATTTTACAGAAGTAAACACTAATTCAAGATAAATTTTCAGCCAAACACATTTAAATAAAAAAACGTTCTTTGTCTGAAAAAAAAAAAAAAAATGTTACTGCATAGTATTCTGACACACCTAGGAGAAGAATTTGAAATATGAAATGTGTGAAACAACAAGAACGAATAAAGCTCTGCATTCTTTCTGAGAAAAAGCATGGTTACTTGTAGCATTAGAAACAGCACTAAACCAACTTCACCCTAGGCAATATGCAATAATTTCCACTGCCTTTTGTTTTAGCACACCCAAGAAACATGCTGTCCTCAACTTTTTAGGGCTCAGGTGCCAAATACATTCTGACATAAGCCAACAGGACAATAGAAGGAATAAGAGGGGACAGCACAGGCGCTGTTTGGTGGAGCATCTCAGAGGCAGAGCAGCGTAATAGGCAGCACAGCTGGGCTGAAGTTGAGTCCAACATGGGCGAGATGTGGGCATGAGGTGGCTTTGGAAGGAGGCTTCTGAAGAGCAGGGCACACGGTTGCAAATCCCAGAGTAAAGGAAGGTGATTGCTTGAGGAAAGAAAAAATGCGGACACGGATGAGAGGGAGCTCAGTCTCTTTAGTTTGGAGGAGACTGAGGGGTGACCTTATTATTGTTTACAAATATACAAAGGGTGAGTGTCAGGAGGATGGAGCCAGGCTTTTCTCGGTGACAACCAGTGGTAGGACAAGGGGTGATGGGTTCAAACTGGAACACAGGAGGTTCCATTGAAAGATGAGAAGAAACGTCTTCATGGTGAGGGTGGCAGAGCCTGGCCCAGGCTGCCCAGGGGGGTTGTGGAGTCTCCTTCTCTGCAGACATTCCAACCCGCCTGGACACCTTCCTGTGTAACCTCATCTGGGTGTTCCTGCTCCATGGGGGGATTGCACTGGATGAGCTTTCCAGGTCCCTTCCAACCCCTGACATTGTGGGATTCTGTGATTTGGTTGTCAGGACAGAAACAGCTGTGTCCCCCTACCCAGGATTAAAAGAAAACACAATGACAAGCACACCTTTGAACAAGTATATATTTTCACAGTGAATTCTGCATATCACAAGTAATCAAATATTTTTTTCTGTCAATTTTTATTTCAGAATAGAGCTGAAGGTTGCTCAACATAGAAACATGGGATTTCCATGCATATAAAATGCTCAGTTCTAATTTGTCCTGCATAGAATCATGGAATCACAGAATAGATGGGGTTGGAAGGAACCTCTGGAGATCATCCAGTCCAACCCACCTGCTAAAGCGGGTTCACCAGAGCAGATCACACGGGATCATGTCCAGATGGGTTTGAATGTCTTCAGAGAAGGAGACTCCACAACCTCTCTGGGCAGCCTGGGCCAGGGCTCTGGCAACCCCAAAGAAGTTTCTCCTCCTGTTTAGATGGGACATACTGTGCTCCAGTTTGTGCCTGTTCCCCCTCATCCTGTCATTGGGCTCACTCAAAAGAGTCATAAATAAGATCCCCTCTCAACTTCTCTTCTCCAGGCTGAACAGCCCCAGCCCTCTCTGTCTCTCCTCATCAGAAAGATGATTCAGACCTCCCATCATCCTCACAGCGCACTGATGGACTCCCTCCAGTAGAAGCTGCATCTTAGTTGGCAAATCACTGTTACACGGGTGGAAGATGCCCACAGGTTTTTAAGGTGTCTGTACACACCGAGAGAGTGAAAAGACTCCTATAAAAATTGCACTTGACATTTGATTACGCTTTTTTTTTTTTCCCCAAAAACTTCAGATCCACTTTTTAGTCGTTACAATGGGTCCCTCTAGTGGGTAAACGCCTAATTGACGAATTTTATCTGTTCAGGTTTTCTCTGAACACTGTAATGTATCACATTTGTAGAAAAGTGGGCACGACAAGGTATGGTTAACTTTTGTGAATATTTTAAAAATCTAAATCATATCCATACTGATATATACTCCTAATGAGCTGTTTTATTCAAGTCACAAACCCTCTTGGCAGATCAATAACGTGACACAGAAAGTACATTTGACTTATAATAAACATAGTTTAACAGGTTGGTGTCACAGAGGCACCCCGAGGTTAGTTTAAGAGACAACAGGGTCCAAAACAACTTTTATTAAACCAGTGAGAAACAGGGTTTTAGCACTCCAAAAGTGACTTAAATACAGGTTTGGATATCAGTTGAGGAGAATTATTAAGGGGCAGCAACTAATGCAACAGGAGTTCCACAAAGTGCATGCACATGGCTTCACCAAAACAATGCTGGAGCCGGCCCTGAGTCAGCGGAGAAGTACACACTTGCCTGAAAACGGTGTGGGGGTTATTTGAAAAGAGATACACGTACTCGTAGTGAGTACGTGAAGTGTACACTCGCAATTCTGCGAGGGTAAATTTACAATACACTCGCAATCTTGCGAGGGTTAATTTACTTACACATGCAAATGTGCACGGAATATTACACATGCTCATGTGGAAGCACGGGAGGAAAATACACTCGTGATTGTGCGAGGAAATAATTTATACACGTGCTCGTATTGAGCACGGAAAGTTACACGTCCAAATGTGCACGGAAAGCGCACATGCTTGTATTAAGCACGGAAAGTACGCGTGCAAATGTGCACGCAAAGTTACACGGGCAAATATGCACGGGAGGAAAATACACCCGCGATTCTGCGAGGATGTGCTCATATTGAGCACGGAAAGTTACACGTGCATATATGCACAGGAAGTATAAATATACTCGCAATCCTGCAAGAAGTTTTACTCACACCCGTGGCGGCGAGGCAAGCGCAGTCTCCATCCCGGGGGGGCTCTCGGCGGCAGCATCTTGCTCGTGCTCCGAGAGACCCGCGACAATGGGTGGAGTCTCGATGAGAATCCTGTTTTTTATATTGGCTGATCAGATCTGACTGTGGGCATTCCAGAAGCTTCTCTGCACCCCCACCCTGGCTGTGGGTGCCCCTGAAGCCTCCAAACATCCCCCACACTGGCCACAGGCACCCAGCGGCTCAGTGGCGCCTCGGCACTCCCTTCTCCTAATGGCCCTGGCCAGGGTGCTCTGGGGCCAAACAGAAGAAGCTGTTGGCCTCAGGTAGCAGAGAAAGAGGGAGATGTGCCCACTCCTTCCATACTGAAGGACGGAGGGGGAGAGAGGGGGGGTTTGCATTCTGCCACAGTCAGTTTCTTGGTCACCAGTTTCTCGCTACCCCTCTCCCGAGATGTCCATCCATGCTTATCAATAACTTTGCATTCCATTTCTCTGTTTACCAAAACATGTATCTTTTTCTCCAGGAAAATGCAGCTCATATGCAGCTTTACCTGACAGGCAAATTCACTAAAAGAGCAACTTGTTTTTTAACAAAACCAGGACACCTGCTCTCCCCTACTTGAGCTGTCCATCTCTCTGCTTGGTCAGCAGGTTCCCTGAGAATTTTTAAGCTCATTTCTGGGAGGTTTTCAGCAAACAGTCCTGGGGTTGACATGACGTAGTCAGCAGTGCCCGTTGCTTCCCATGGAAACAGCTGTACGAAGCAGAAAACTGGACACATAACCTCCCATATTAACAGTTCTCCTTTCCACCTTCCTGGGGGGAGCCATGAGGCTCATGGAGTAAAAGACAGAGAGAGAGGTGATGCTCAGACGATATTTGGGAGTAGTTCCACAGGTAGGGCCAGGGAGCTTCAGGCCCAGACCCAAGGCCACCCAGATAGAAAGAGAGAGAAAACTGAAATAGATTAAGATCACAGAAGCAGGATTTCACCACTCTAAAGGTCACTTGATCCAGCAACGACCTCTGTAGCTCTCTTGGTGGTGAGTGCGATGAAGCTACATTTACTAGTGTCCCAAGTGAGATGTGTTTCTATACTTCATTTCATTTGCATGCGAGGTAGGAAAGGGAGGTTTCTTCTCCTCCCTCTGCTCATGCTAGTTAAGGAGGTTGCTCCAGAAATGCGTCCGTGGTCCCACACATAAGTCAGTGGTCCCAGAATTGCCCAGAAGTGAGACAGTTGGTCCTCTGTGGATAGCTGGTGATTTGTTATTTCCCCCAGCTGGTCAGTGATCACTGAATGACCCTGCCTTTGTTCAAGCCCAATTAACAAGGTATCAAGGAAGAGATACCACTAATGAGGCAAAGAACAGAGAAGCCTCAAGGAAGAAACATAATTAATGCCTTTATCTCAAAGACTGATACCTTAGTTTTACAAGACAGGTAGTCCTCAAGAGAAACATAAGTCCTGTCTCCACAGCACTTATATATTCCTCACTGCCAGAAGTTGCGAAAACCAACTATTTAAAGCATAATAAGGTGCATACCAAGCCCATCACAGCCCAGAACCTCCTGCAAGGCAGTAAGAGAGGAGGGCAGAGGTGGGGGAGGTTGGCCTCAGGATCTGAATTTCACTTGCTTTTGTAGTTGAAGAGGGAGGTGGCAAAAAAAAGTTTGCAAAGCTGGCTTGCTAAAGCAAAGGAAATTGGAGAGTTACAGCTCTCAGGGAAGGCTGTGCATGGGGAAAGGTAGGACAAGAAAGGAAACGTTGGCCAAACTGTTTGAGATGCTGTCTGGAAGGGTAAACTTACCACAGTCCCTGGCTGCCATATAGGTGTTTATTCAGAGGAAACTTTTCTTACCCCAAATCTATCTATCTATCTATCTATCTGTCTATCTATCTATCTATCTATCTATCTATCTACCCATCTACCTATCTACCTATCCTATCTATCTATCTATCTATCTACCTACCTACCTATCTACCTATCTATCAATCATTTCCCAGATGGTGTTTCCACCATCATTTCATTATAGCAATTAAGAATTACAAAGATAGACATGGCCTGCCCATTATTCTGAAGATGGCACAAACTTTTATAAACTAGCCTATTTGCCGAATAGTTGTGAAAATAGCACTGTTATCTTTGGCATAAGTCTGCCTGCTGGGGCAATGCTTTTATTGGGTATTTGCATAATCTGTCTTGATCTTGCAAGTGGATTCAGGCTCATACATCCTCTGAACTCCCCACAGTAGAGCCAGTTAATGCTTTGCAGATGCAGGGGGGGAACCTGCATCATTATGAATGGTGTGCCAAAGGCTGGATGTTTTGCTTACAATTCTTCATGCAAAAGTATATTTAACTTAAAAACAAACAAACAAACAAAACAAAACAAACAAACATACACAAACCCCATGAAAAACAAATGAACAAAACCAAACAACAAAACAAACAACAAAAAACCCCCACAAAAAACCTCAAATAAACCAGACAAACCCTTTAAGCCAGCATTGGTATTGACTGGTAGAAGGAGTCTCATATTTACTGTGGCAGCATACTATGTTGGAATTACTATTTTGTTTTCTTTCAATCATAACCAGTCGTTGCTCAGGGAAAGAATAGATACAATAATTCCCCCTGAAATAATTCCTTGGTGTGTCTCAAGGCTGTGGACATTCATGCTATTTATTAGTTATTTATATGTCCAATAAAAGGCACATCACATTTTCTTTCCCCTTTCCTGTGAAGAGCCTGGGTTACTGGGGAGGAGAAAACTTTACAATCTAAGCAGTAGAGGTGTTGTTGCTTAAAACTTAAAAAAACTCCTAATTTTGGTTGTGGCTAATGTACAAGAGCACAGAGATGGTGTGCTATGGCAAAACAACTGTGGCAGAATGCAAACCCCCCCCCTCTCCCCCTCCCTCCTTCAGCATGGAAGGAGTGGGCACATCTCCCTCTTTCTCTGCTACCTGAGGCCAACAGCTTCTTCTGTTTGGCCCCAGAGCACCCTGGCCAGGGCCATTAGGAGAAGGGAGTGCCGAGGCCCACTGAGCCGCTGGGCACCTGCGGCCAGTGTGGGGGATGTTTGGAGGCTTCAGGGGCACCCACAGCCAGTGTGGGGGTGCAGAGAAGCTTCTAGAATGCCTACAGTCAGATCTGATCAGCCAATAGAAAAAACGGGATTCTCATCGAGACTCGGCCCATTGTCGCGGGTCTCTCGGAGCACGAGCAAGATGCTGCCGCCGAGAGCCACCCCGGGATGGAGACTCCGCTTGCCTTGCCGCCACGGCTCTGAGTAAAACTTCTCGCAGGATTATACTTTCCGTGCACATATGCACGTGTAACTTTCCATGCTCAATATGAACACGTGTAAAATTAATCCTCGCAGAATCGTGGGTGTATTTTCCTTCCGTGCACATTTGCACGTGTAACTTTCCGTGCTCAATACGAGCACGTGTATAAATTATTTCCTCACACAATCGCAAGTGTATTTTCCTCCCATGCTTCCACATATGCACATGCAATATTCCATGCACATTTGTGCGTGTAAGTAAATTATCCCTCCCAGGATTGCGAGTGTATTATAAATTTACCCTCGCAGAATTGCGAGTGTACGCTTCCTGTACTCACTACGAGTATGTGTATCTCTTTTACAATAACCCCACACCGTTTTCAGGCAAGTGTGTACTTCTCCGGGACTCAGGGCTGGCTCCGGCATTGTTTTGGGTGAAGTGTGCATGTACACTGTGGACCGCCTGTTGTATTAGTTGCTGCCCCTTAATAATTTTCCTCAACTGATATCCGAACCTGTATTTAAGTCACTTTTGGAGTGCTAAAAACCTGTTTCTCACCAGTTTAATAAAAGTTGTTTTGGACCCTGTTGTCCCTTAAACTAACCTTGGGGTGCCTCTGTGACACTGACCAGCTGTGTATAACATTCCATTCACGTGAATACTTCATATAAAAGGAGGATCTCATCCCTTTTCCTTTTTTTTTGTCCCTTTTCCTTATGGTCGACATTAGGAGAGGACCTTGCTAGTCGTCCCTGAGAACTGAGGCCTAGTGACAGACTGAATCCAGCTCCGGTTGGCTGCGGAGTCCAGTCCAGGACTTTGGGTGCCGGCTCTGCAGTTGCTGAGACTTTCAAGATTGGTTTTGTATGTTTTGTATTATTTTCTCTATTCTTATCAGTAGCATTAGTAAAACATTGTTAATTTTTCCAACTCTCTTCTCCCTGTCCTTCTTTCCCTCCCGATCGCCTGTCCTGGGTGGGAAGGGGGGGAGAGGGAGGGGCAGTGGGGGGAGGAGGAGGTTAACAATACATCTGCCATGGTTTTATTGTCACCCTGCAATCTAAACCCTCAACAGCAGGCCATGGCACTGCAAGGCTGAGGGTCCATGGAAGATGGCAAGATGGGGACAGTAGCACTGGGATTGCTGTTGAGCTGCTTCCCAAAGGCTTTGTGGGACATCTACCTTTGAAGACAGCATCTGGCTTGTAAACTCCTCACGAACTTTTGCAATTCCCATCTTGTCTAGCTGCTTATAGGAGAAGGCATCTTGCTGGCTATTCTTTCTAGTCAGGTGCCTTTGTGGGAGAGATCTGTAGGCTAGATCATGAGGAAAGGGTCAAGCTGCTGCAGAGACCATCCCCAGGAAGCAGCTCCCATGACATATTAGACTTCTGCTTCCCTTGTTTCATATTGTCAGTCCCAGCAGCAAGGACTGAGACGTGAGGTTTTCAGGCTCTGTAAATGGATGTCATCTTCAAGGAGGAACAGGAGACACTTAAAACTCTTCCTCCAGTTTTAAAGAGTTTTTTATTATTTTTTTTTCAAAAGGATGTTGGAGCAGAACAGCTATGGGCCTTTGCTACACCCCGGTCTTTCATTCTCACTTTTGTAAAGACTAAATTTAGTGTCCAACTATAAATTACATCAGGCCTCAATTAGATCACAGAATCACAGACTGGTTGGGGTTGGAAGGGACCTCTGGAGATCGTTTAGTCCAACCTACCTGCTAGAGCAGGTTCACCAGAGCAGATCACACAGGATCATGTCCAGTTAGGTTTGAATGTCTCCAGAGAAGGAGACTCCCCAACCTTTCTGGACAGCCTGTTCCAGGGCTCTGAAACCCTCAGAGTAAAGTTTCTCCTCCTGTTTAGACGGGACCTCCTGTGTTTCAGTCTGTGCCCATTACCCCTCATCCTGTCATTGGGCAACACTGAATATCAATGTTGTGGTGGCTAAGCTTCCATCTCCTTAGTAGCATCTTTAAAATGTTCACAGAGCTTGAAGTCTTTTACCACATCTCGTCCATCTCCCTGAAATCAGGACTCCAAACCCTGTGCTGCCAGTTCCACCAGCCTTCTGCTCCACATTGCTCCTCATTCCAAACCACACAGAATCACAGAATCACAGAATCAATCTACTGGGTTGGAAAAGACCTCAGAGATCAACAAGTCCAACCCTTGGTCCAACTCCATTCCATTGACTAGATCATGACACTAAGTGCCATGTCCAATCTCAGTTTAAAAACCTCCAGGGACGGTGAGTCCAGCACCTCCCTGGGCAGCCATTCCAATGCCTGACCACTCTCTCTGCAAAGAATTGCTTTCTAATCTCCAGCCTCAATTTCCCCTGGCAGAGTTTAAGCCCATGCCCCCTTGTCCTATTGCTGACTGCCTGGGAGAAGAGACCAATCCCCACCTGGCTAGAACTGCCCTTCAGGTAGTTCTAGAGAGTGCTGAGCTCAACTCTAAGCCTCCTCTTCTCCAGACTAAACAAGCCCAGCTCCCTCAGCCTCTCCCCATAAGGCTTGTGTTCAAGTCCCTTCCCCAGTCTTGTTGCTCTTCTCTGGACCCGCTCCAGCACTTCAGTCTCTTTCCTGAACTGAGGGGCCCAGAACTGAACTGCTCCATATTGCTCCTCATTCCAAACCACATCCTTCCTTGCAGGGCTATCAGCCTCCTGAGGTCTGCTCCCCTTCCATGTGGCAGTGTGAGTGACAAAGATCCAGTGTTTGGCATCCAGACAGGACCATCTCAGGAATCCTCCGTGCTTCTGGCAAGCTGCCTGCCCATCCCCGGGCGCTTGCTGCATCCAAGCTGTGCAGGTTCCTCAACGAGCACAGCTGCCTCCCATATGCTCTGGATCTGAATGGGAAAGCCAAATCTGCTTCCTTAGCTTGAGCTAATGCGCAGGATACCTGAGCTATTGCCGATAAAATAGCATTAAAAAAGAGAAAGCAGCACACAAACCTCTCATTCAAGAGGCTTAGTCTCCAATCCCTGTTTTGAGGCCTGTTTAGGGACATCATGTTAACCAGTAACAGGACACTACAAATGATCAAAAGTTGCAAAAGGACCGGCAGAGGTGGTGTGCCTTGAGCACAAATCTGGTGGGAGATGCAGTTTCGATCTACACCTCGCGACGCCAGAGCTGGGCAGTGGGATCAGTCACAGAATCCCAGAATGTCAGGGGTTGGAAAGGCCCTGGAAAGCTCATCCAGTGCAATCCCCCCATGGAGCAGGAACACCCAGATGAGGTTACACAGGAAGGTGTCCAGGCGGGTTGGAATGTCTGCAGAGAAGGAGACTCCACAACCCCCCTGGGCAGCCTGGGCCAGGCTCTGCCACCCTCACCAGGAACAAGGTTCTTCTCCTCTTTTAGTGGAACCTCCTGCGTTCCAGTTTGGACCCATTGCCCCTTGTTCTATCATTGGTTGTCACTGAGAAGAGCCTGGCTCCATCCTCCTGACACTCCCCCTTTATACATCTGTAAACTCAGTGTCCTCTTGTCCAGCTCCAGAGCCCCAGCTCCCTCAGCCTTTCCTCACACGGGAGATGCTCCACTCCCTTCAGCATCTTGGTGGCTGCGCTGGACTCTCTCCAGCAGTTCCCTGTCCTGCTGGAACTGAGGGGCCACAGCTGGACACAAGATTCCAGGTGTGGTCTCCCCAGGGCAGAGCAGAGGGGCAGGAGAACCTCTCTGACCTACTGACCACCCCCTTCTAACCCACCCCAGGTACCATTGGCCTTCCTGGCCACAAGGGCCCAGTGCTGGCTCATGGTCATCCTGCTGTCCTCAGGACCCCCAGGTCCCTTTCCCCTACACTGCTCTCTAATAGCTCATCCCCCAACTCATACTGGAACCTGGGGTTGTTCCTGCCCAGACTCAAGACTCTACACTTTCCCTTGTTCTATTTCATTAAATTTCCCTGCCCAACTCTCCAGCCTGTCCAGGTCTCTGGATGGCAGCACAGCTTCCAGTGTCAGCCACTCCTCCCAGCTTGGTGTCATCAGCAAACTTGCTGACAGTGACTCTATTCCCACATCCAAATCACTGATGAATAGTACTGGTCCCAGCACTGACCCCTGAGGCACTGCACTACATACAGGCCTCAACTGGACTCTGCCCCATTGACCACGACTCTCTGGCTTCTTCCCTTCAGCCAGTTCACAGTCCACCTCACTACTCGGTCATCTAGTCACCTGCAGCACAACCCCATGACACAACACAAAGGCAAGAGGAGGGACAGGCATCCCCCAGCGTTTTGCTGTGACCAGTGCAGGTATTTGCAGATGCTGGATTTAGCATCTTAGCTGAGATAGGAAGGTGTGTAGCTTTACAAAATGAGTTTGGGAGTGAAATCTAACACAAGTCTTCTGAGATACAAATGCTGCTAAACATTTTAGCCATAGAACATAGATGGCTAGAGAAACTTCGCATCTTAGGTCCAAGGTCCATGAACATAAATCAGAAGCACCTCTGGATGCTCAGTGCCATGAGGAGTGGGGGAGCCTACAAGACAGCAGTTACAGGCCTTAGGTCCTTCATTGACTACTCTATGCCAATTTTTTTGTGAACTTTCTTGTTGTTACTTTATTGTTGGGATTTTTTTATACTTCATTTACATCAGCAAGGCATACGATTACTAATTTTACACTCTGTCTCACTGAATACTGTTACCTATCTGGAACTCTAATAGAGGCTTTTTTTTCTTCACAGTGTTCTGAAGTACCTTATTCTTACTACTTGTTCTGCAGTAGGTATATTTTAAAGAACCTTACAATCAAAACACAGTTTAATTCTGTAATTAGTTCCTTTAATTCACATCAAAGGCTGAACGTCAGTCAAAAACAAATGAACTGTCAGGAGCAAGCCTAACTCTGAAGATGAAACAACCATCAGAAAATGATTTGCACTGAGCAAGCCGAAAAAAAGCAACCACCACATACACCTTTTAGAACAAATTTGTAGCTTTTTTTAATTTAATAAATGAAAATATACCTTAAAAATATAAAATTAAATTGGGTAACCCAGTATATTGGATTAGAGAACGCTTCAAGCTTTTAAGCACAAGCCAGAAGTCACAGTCTCAAATGGGAGTTTCAGAGGCCAAAGCAAAATACTGAATATAGTGCTTTTATCCACGGGCATGCCCTTTGCACCATTAGCGTGGTATTGGGTGCACTATTTCTTTAGCTGTCAGTTATAACTATAAAACAAATACAAAACTTCATGTTAAGTTTGTTGCATTGCTTACTTAGGCCCTGGATTAATGGAGAAAACTGGCAAGTTTAAGCACTCACCTGTCCAATTACTACCAACAGACAACTTACATTGTGGTAAAGCTAACTTTATTTAAATGAGCTTCAGAGGAGAATTAACTACATATTATTACAGGCTGTGTGGGGAATAACCTAATGAAATTTAACAAGGGAAAGTGTAGAGTCCTGCATCTGGGCAGGAACAACCCCAGGTTCCAGTATAGGTTGGGAAATGACCTATTATAGAGCAGTGTAGGGGAAAGGGACCTGGGGGTCCTGGTGGACAGCAGGGTGACCATGAGCCAGCACTGGGCCCTTGTGGCCAGGAAGGCCAATGGCATCCTGGGGTGTATTAGAAGGGGGGTGGTTAGTAGATCAAGAGAGGTTCTCCTTCCCCTCTGCTCTGCCCTGGTGAGACCACATCTGGAATATTGTGTCCAGTTGTGGCCCCTCAGTTCCAGAAGGACAGGGAACTGCTGGAGAGAGTCCAGCGTAGGGCAACAAAGATGATTAAGGGAGTGGAGCACCTCCCGTGTGAGGAAAGGCTGAGGGAGCTGGGGCTCTTTAGTTTGGAGGAGACTGGGGGGTGACCTTATTAATGTTTATAAATATATAAAGGGTGAGTGTCAGGAGGATGGAGCCAGGCTCTTCTCAGTGGCAAACAATGATAGGACAAGGGGTAATGGGCTCAAGCTGGAACACAAGAGGTTCCACTTAAATTTGAGAAGAAACTTGTTCCTGGTGAGGGTGGCAGAGCCTGGAACAGGCTGCCCAGGGAGGTTGTGGAGTCTCCTTCTCTGCAGACATTCAAACCCACCTGGACATGTTCCTGTGCGACCTCATCTGTGTGTTCCTGCTCCAGCAGGGGGACTGGACTGGACGAGCTTTTGAGGTCCCTTCCAATCCCAAACATACTGTGATTAACAGCTTTGGAGCTACAAACGTAAGGATCAGTATTACACAGGTCATGCTACTGTTATTTGATTTTACCTGCTGCAGCTATTACAATAGGGCTTAATATACATATATATATGTATGTATGTATGAAAAGTTTGTACAAATTCAGACATTTGCACTTGGGCAACTTGTATAACCTGTGCAACATGCATGAGGTATTGTTAAGAGCACTATTAACTTGCAAGCCAACTTAAACTTGTGGAAACCAACCAAGGTTGTTGGAATTGCCCAAAGCTAGAAGGGGAAGCTGCCTCTAGGAATGGACAGAGATAGGCTGGATTGTCTAAAACCACGTTGTTGGTCTTTACATATTTATATAATTTGCTCTGAGATAAGGAAAAAAAAATATCTTTATGCTTCTATGCAGGGCAGCATGAGATGGTGCAATCACACCAGTGCCACCAGTTGCACTGCTTGCTGTACATGCAACCTCGAGGAGAAGAAAACACCAGCCATAACATGAGCCTTTACACACTTGAAGTTGTTTTTAAAATAAATTAATATACAGGTAGGATAGTGCGCTGTTGTTCAACCTGATGGGCATCAGCTTCACAAAGTGTGATCTGTAACCTTCACTTTACAAATCAGAGCAGAAAGTATGGACTTGTACCCCATGTTTGGTTTCAAACAACAAAAGAGAGGACCAACTCCTGTTGGGGACAGGCATGCCAGCACTCTTAGTCTCGGGGCTTCTTTCTATCATTAAATCACCCTGCTCCTTCTGGTCTACAGCTGCTGTCATTCCAACCCACCACACATGAAGGTTTTTAAGATCTCAGCACCTCAAAACTCTCATCTGCTTTTTTGCAATCCAAGGCAGAATTCATCATCAAGTCCTTCCCACTCTTCTACCTGATGTGGTAGGAAAATGGTTTAGGCAGCAGTTAGGAAAGAAGGAAGGATGTTAGATGGTGTAGGTGTGGGTAGAAACTTGGGGTTGCATGGGGTAGTGTCCAGAAATTAGAGGATTCTGGAATGAGAGGGGTGTGATTTGAGGGTTGTTACATGAGCAAGACAGCAGGGAAGTGTTAAGTGTGGAGGATTCTCACAAACGAGGGAAGACTGCAAGTAAAAGTGATTGGATCTGACACAGGTCAGGGCTCTTTTGTCTTCAGAAGTATCATAGTTGTACATTAAAATAAGAACTGGTTTTAGGATATAAATATTCAAAACAAGAGAGATTTGTTCTCAAGAGTTTACAATGCAAGAAACATAGAAAAACAAATACGACACTTCATGTTATCAATTTTTGCTTGAATATAAATTTTCACTCCAAGATACTCTACAAAAATTAAGGGAAGGGCACACCTAAATAGCACAGAAGTATCACAGCTCTACATTGAAATCAGAAGTGGGTTCAAGACATACACATAAGTATTCAGCACATTAAAGTCCAGTCCTAAGGCCCAAAGTCTGGAACAACAGAAGGAGGGCCATTTTCACTCTCCTCTCAAGCTACAATGGAGAAGGCATTTCTGAGTAAATTGAGCCTGCACAGATACAGCTGCAGGATGGACAGATACCCAAAAGGGACTGCAAGGCAGCAAACTTGAGAATCTTGCTCAAGACAAGTGGGAATGATACAGGTGTTCTATTTCCAAAGTGAGAGATCAGATAAAAGACTAGCATATAAAGGCACCTCTTCATATTCATGAGAAGCATGCAAAAAGATCCACTTAATCTAGTTATAAATTCATGTGTTCATAAAACCCTAAGACAAAGAATGCACATCACTGAAATGCTTTTCAGGTGAAAAGAGCTGAATAACTATTACAAAATCTGCTAGTTGAGCTTGAAAGATCATTTAATGCATTATTTCTTGATTATAAAGCAACATCATTAATACAGTCACTGTCTTGTCTTTCTATTCTTCTATTTCATGTAATATGCCACGTTCAGGTACTTCCAAGGAAAACCTCATTGGCATCTTCACATTTGGAAAAGCCTTGTAATACAAGTATCATGTCAAACGTCTGTTGAGGTGACAGGAGTTTTACAATGTCACTCACCTTCACTTGAACACGGTTCCCATTGATATCCGAGTGTTTCAGTCCCGACTTCACACAGTTCCCAAACTGCAGGAGCGCTCCAGCACACACACCTGCTCCAGTCCCAGAACTGCTGAGCGCTGCGAGTCGTGGAACTGCCGGTGTCCCCCCGGCACCCCACACCCAAGCCAGACCAAACAGCCCTACAGAAAAGCCCCTAGTAGTTTACCCTTCATCAACAAAAACAGGGGAACACTTTTGTCTGACTCTGGATACTCGCAGTATAGTAATGTAATGCTCCAGCAGTTCCTATTGTAAGTACAAGGGGATGCAATATGATAACACAAAATGTAAAAGGTCAGTATCAGATATAGGTGACCAATGTCCAATAAAATCATTAATGTTTTGGAACTCAATTCAGTATTTTTCTGGTTTTGCAACCAGTTCTAGGACACCTCTGTGGACATTTTCTTCTGATACCAAGATTGCCATCATAAATGTTTGGGTTTTTTTTCAAAACCAGCAATCTCACATCACTTAATGCATGTTTGTCTCTGCTCCTGCAGTCCTCCAACTCCGCTCTCTGCTTCCCTGCATGTTGTCAATACCACTCGCTGCCACTTTCCTGCTGGTTGTACCTTGCCACTCAGGGGGGACAAGAATCAATAACTTACATAGCGTAAATGTCAAAATTCAAGAGGTGTTACATTATTTTTCAGTGATATGCCAAGGTTCCTTGTTGCTACGGTAAGATACATTAAAATTGCAACTGCTGTTGGCTGGTGAATATCAAGAAAAGCCAACGAAAATCACAACACGCCTAGTACACAAAACAGCAAGAAGCTCACCAGTCAAACAGCACAAAACATGCCTGGTTTTGGAATGCAAAAGTCTCCCAAACAATGAAATTCAGAGAAAAAGGCAAACATGGAGACAAAGTGACTAAATACTATGTTGACGGTTTCTTCTTTTGTCTGTGCCACTCCCCCAGTCCGAGTAACCTTCAAGACCTCTCCAGCTGACTGCGCTGTGCTTAGGGAGCATTGCTCTATCGGTATTTGGCCCATAGCAAGTGCTGCCACATCTGCAAGAATAAACTAACATTTTTCAAGTACATTGCAAATGCTGAAAATAAGGCCTCAATCCAGAAGAGAGAAATAGCATCTTGCTGGAAGAGCTGCAAACAGTGACCTCTATCAAGAAATAATTACCAGCCACCTACAGAAGAACAGAATGTTAATATCCCTGTAAAAGGCAGTTGTTCAACAGCTGCAGCCGAGTATTAGAAAACTGGCACATTCAGAATAAAGCTATTATTCTTGGGGAAGAAATTTCTGATGACTACTAAGGGACCTTTTAAGTTCTCTATCACTTCCACTGTCTGCAGAAAATAAAAGTGTCTCTGAAATAGTTGACAGAAGAAATTCAAAGCCAGAGAATACTGAAGCGAGTAATACCCATAGTGTTCCTAGAAAACACTTGTTAAGAGCAGTTCACAGGCTCGGTTCCAAACACTGAATCTTTTCCCTTAAATATTCACCTCCCAAACAAATCTGCTAAGACTGCAAAATACTGGTTAAAAACTGAGTGGTTTTGTTGCACGTTTGGTAGGTTTCTTCCAAGTAAGTTTTAAATTTTAGGTGGGTGGTTTTTTGCTATTGGAATCTAAAACATTTTACTTGACCTAAAAGAAGTTTGCTGTATTTATTTCCAAGCAAGATTTTCTCTTGCATGGTAGAATGCTTTAACTCTTATTTTCCCCCTTTTCCAAATATTATACTGAAATGAATATAAAAGAAATAATGTCCATACTGTATATAGCAGAATTTTTGCCCCATAAGCACCAATCTTCATCCTGCAAATACTTCATTATGTTTACTTTTTGAGCAAGAACCTGAATATAAAATCTGCCTCTGATACAGCACAGAGGAAGTTTTACTCAAACCTGAAGACTGAGACACTAACCAAACATTAAGAAGATTGCAATTTCCTGGCTAATACCAATTACTCCTTCACTCCCGTAAACTTCATGTTAATTTTAACCTTCCCGTTTTTCCCCACTATATTTTCATTATTAATTTTGAAAATAATAAAAATGAAAGTATTTGAAAAGGAAGCATGTCCTTTCCTAGCATAAGATTTTGAGAAGAAGTCTCTCTAAACGAGAGTTATCCAGCATGTCAATCCCAGCTGATGGTTTGGTCAGTAATACGGAGCCACTGCTGGTTATTCTGAATTGCTCTAACTTTCTGCATGAATAGACTGGTATTGATGGCTTAATAGAGAGCAACGCAGTACTTCACAGATAAGAATGCTACAATATACACTCAAAAAATAATCGGAAAAATCTATTAACTTTGATGACCTTAACTTCTGCCTCCTATAACTTCCAAGCTCTGATTTTTTTTGTGCAGATCAAACCTGTTCATAACCCCAGGATTACAG
The DNA here is from genome assembly GCF_036013475.1 of Columba livia. Classification (NCBI taxonomy): domain Eukaryota; kingdom Metazoa; phylum Chordata; class Aves; order Columbiformes; family Columbidae; genus Columba; species Columba livia. The sequence continues at coordinate 81,324,330 of NC_088642.1, forward strand.
TTAAAAAGCAGCTGCTTTTCTGACAGTAAAGATGAACACAGCATTAGCCAATATTTAAAGTTACATCTTTTGATACATAAGGAGAGCGAAATTTAAAAAGAAGAAATAATTACTAGTAGACAGGAAATTTGGAAGACAAACTAATGACGACGCGAAGACACCTGGCAAACTAGAAATACATCTAGTCTCTTCAACTACTTTAAAAGTTAATTCCCTATGATGCTTTTCTTCTAACTAGATAATGCAGAGAGAGGACATACTCATCATAAACAGCTGTCGTCTCCACAGCTATGAGATCTGTAGATACTAAAGAGAGTTGCTGGCTGACAAGTGGATGATTTAAGCACATTTTTGATAGTTTATCATCACGCATAGTTGCCTGCCCTCTGCTATCAGACAGGGGTAACACAGAGTTAATAAACTGCATCTTAGGAGATGTAAATGCTTGCTCATTTAAAGTTAACATTCATCTAGAACAGTGGAACTACAAACCTATAAATAAAAAAAAAAAAAAAAAAATCATTTTCCCCAAAGGATTTTATGTTATAGTCCAGTTCAGATTAAACTAAAAAATAAGACTTTCAAGTAGCAATAGTAAAGAACATTTTATTAAAATGGAAATTTGTCAAACCTTATGTATCAAAACTAAGGCCACAGCTAATGCTAACACAAAGTCAATCTCAAAAGGTTTTTATAATATGATGCAATCTAGAAAACCTATACAAAGCTATTTTACAAATGAGTACTCAAAACATTCGGAAATGCAGCATTACTTACTTGTTCCAAAATTGTATCAGTTATTCTAGTCATAATATTTAATGATACAAAACACTGAACTATCAGTGCATATAACCTGTCTCTACTTTGGTCCTGCAAGGAAATTAATTTTCTGCATCACTCCAGCTACAGAAAAGAATGGAAATACAAAACATGGTAATGGGAGCTGCCAATGATTACTCCCTTTTGTGTTGGGTTCATTTCTTCTGATGTTATATATCTCCAGTCATAATAGCAATGAACTCTTCTTGATTAACTGTAGAAAAAGAGAAAAATCATTAGACAAACAGTAAACATCCATAAGCCATAAAAGAAAATAACACATATCTGTATTATACTTTTTTACTTAGAGGTCTCCCAGTTAGTTTCTGTTGTGTCTGATCCACTACTAATCAGGCTTTACAAGTTTGGACTTTTTTGCTTCTAGAACAACAGATTTTGCACTTTCTTTTTTTTTCATATGAAAGGAAAATTCATAATGAAATCTAAATTATGTAGAATATTTAAGCCAGAATATAGCTCACTATAACAAGCTATCATTATCTCTCACCACTAAAGTAAACATATTCTAATACAACACGGAAACAAGCACTGAGAAAAGTATGCAAAAACACACCTATGCAAAAATCACTTTATTATTAGGATTTTTAAATATTTATGAAAATGTTAAAAATTATAGATAGATTTTGTTAAGTAAGTGCATCTCAAACAATGCTGCAGCTCCAGTGACAATCAAATTTGTTTTTTTTCTTAAAATCATGATTCAGACATTTATGTGCAATCTTCCCCACAGCCCAACCATCGTAGTCCTCTCTCTCAAATCTGTAACACTTGCCAAATACAAAATGAATTTTGAGCTCATTTACTAATGATTCCATAAATTAGCTAGAATTAAAATGGACTTTTCCCCATCTGCACTTTCTACATTCTTTAGTGATAATTAACAGATATTTTACACAACCAAACGTGAAGAAATTAAGTTATAATAATAAATTAATTAGCAGTCATTAATTATTTTCCTACACTTATACCTGAGCTATTGACCTTACTCATATGTTAATACAGAGCTACCGTAAAAGAGTTAACCAATGAAAATGTTCACTCTGCAACTAATTACTGTAGTGGGGAATGATTAGAATAAGTCTGTGACATGGAAAAGACCAGACACATATGAAGAATTCTCTCTGACAATTACCTGTCCCAGACAATGTGCCCACACTATTCCTAAACAAAGCACTGCAAAGCAAGAGCTACGTTCACAGCTAGAAGAAAATAAACCAAATTATACTATTTTAAAGAATAAAAAAATAAACCTACATCTGCTCTTCTGTGACACATTGAAAAAAAAAAAAAAAGAAGTAGATTTAGTATAGGACACTATACTCTGAAATATTGGTCCATCCTATAGCTATATAATGTACTACACATAAGCACTGCGTTGTCTGTATGACTTCAAAAAGCATTTCCACACTTCTATCAAGGTAACAACACAGTAAGAGCAAAAATACAAACATCCTCCCCAAAATATTCTCTGGTTTAAAACATCTGTGTTACATAACGCTGCAAAGTGGAAATACAGTATTATAACTACAAGCGAATTTGGTAACATTCACACAAACTGCAAAGAGATGCATAGTTACAATTGCCAGTAACGCAATTCATCCTAGTTAATCATCCTCAGACTTAGCATCTGTGCACAAATTAAGCACACTGAAATTAGAAGCAACCACAGTCTTTTTTAGGGTCAGATTTCCCTTAATTCTACAACATAAATGCCCAAAAAAGAATGAACTAGTATCACAAACTAATATGAAGAAAATATTGACTTGGACTCTGGAGACTTAAAGGACCATACTATTTCAGTGGAGGGTTTTTTTCCTAATTCTGTGCCAAAATCTGAGACCTAACACCGGACTGTGTTTTCTACAGATGCACCCACACAAGATGACAAAACCTGCATGAACTGAGAACACCAAGTTTCTAAAAATAGTCACGCTCCAAACCAATCCATTCCTAAGACCAGAAATATGAAAATAAGACTATTTACCATTTTACAGAAGACAGAAATATATATAAAATACTTTTTTTCTATAGAAATCTATACACAGCTCAGAGGTTTCACTGGAAACAAAAGGGTTCAAGTAGTCTCAGTATCATACAACAGACCTTAACTTAATATGAGCAAAACAATCTGTCAAATGTAAGAATAGTATTACACCACAAGTGGTATTATTCCTGTATTTGATGGATCAATTAAAAATGCCACAAACTAAGAGTTTCACTTTTCTTTTTGGCAGGAAAAGGAGAATTAGATTACAGCAAGATTTTACTACATGACCCAGATGTTTGAAGCTCAGTGGAACAGTGATTCACAGGATTATTTACTTTTTCAGAATGCATCTTAAAAAGCTAGAAACAGCACCAGTTTTCTTTGAAGAAAACATAGAGAACATTAAGGATAAACAGCACCATACACAAACATTATGCTGTCAGTCTTCCATATTTGATCTCATACTTGACTGCTCTAGAGGATGAATGGATACATAAATAAGACAAAATTGAGCCACCCACTCTTAGATTATCAACTTGAATTAAAAAATGTAGCGCTGACCGAAATTAATCGTGACTTGGGAACCTTCCTGAAAGGAGCTAATGGTCTACATTCAATTTGTAGTGACCAAATAGCCACATGACAGAAAACCTTCTGTGATTCTGACATCTCAGTTGGCAGCTCCAGGAGAGTGACAGACAACAAAATGTCATTGCAGATGACTTGTACTCTCACTCATCTCTAAAGCCACACCTTCAAAAAAAGTAAGATGAATCTGAAAATAAATTAAAGCTAGTAATGCAATGTCCCTACCAATCTTCCTTTTAAAAGCAAAACAAGTTGAAAATTAAAGTATCTACCTAGATTAGCAACCAATCTAAAAAACAGGCATGATTCCTTGCCTGCTATACAGCTAATAAAAAGGAAGTAAATGGGTGTCCTGTAGTCTACCGGAATTCACCGCTGCAATCCTGTTGTGTCACTGCACGGTTATGTGACTGTAAACAGGATTTTCAGTCTTCACTGGACTAACCGGCTTCAATTACCCTATAGGGAACACTGAGAAAAAAATGAGATGTATTTTCTCAGGATGCAACTCCAAGAAAATCTGATCAAGCAGTAAGATAGTGCAGGGATCTAGGCAGCAAGAAAAGTAACAGATAAAAAGCTAAGTGAATACTTTTCTCCTGGCTCAGCCCCCTTAAACATCTCACCTGTGGGATCTGATACTGACAGTACAAGAAACAGGTGGAAAGACACAGCTGGGAGCGTGGCAGAACATCGGAATTATGCAGTATGGATTTATTACGGAACCATGGCCTCAGATCATAGGAAGGTATCAGAAAACAACAGCTCCAAAAGGAAAGAAATAATACACTTTTCTCAACACTTCAGCAGTAACAGTGTCAACATTAACTCTCTCCTGGAAGTTGAATCACTGATTTTTCACTATCTTTGTCTCCAGGTATCCTATTTACAGCACTACAATGGAACAAAAGTCTTGCATTACCACGCCACTGACCATGTTTAAAATGTCCTGCTCTTCCTCTTGAAAGAAAAGGGGTTCTTTCAGCACGTAACTGTACTCCCAAGTGTGGAACAGCACCTATCTCAAGCAACAGAGAGAGGAGGAGTGTCTGTCACAAGGCTGACAACACTTCTTTTTTTTTTCCACTTGTAGTGAGAGTTTTGAGTCCAACAGGTGGCAGCTCATGAGCAGAAATACTATTGTAACTGGAAAAGCTGATGAACTGCTATTGAAATCTCAGACATGAGTCTGAAAGAAAAACTCAAAAGTAGGTTTTGATGACAATTGTATACATGTGTTTATATACATGGTCTCAAGTAAGCGGTCCCTGAAATTCATATACTAAGGTTTTTGGTGTAAACATATGGGAATTTGCAAATTAATGAAAAAAATCTTCAGCGCTCACAAAGGTTTAAGAAGCACAGTACCAAACTTGATTTGTTAATTCATTCTTTATCTAGCTAAGAAATCCCTTTGCAGCCCACTCTGTATAGACCTTGTCAGTTGCCATGAGCAATTTTTCACACTGTGTTCCTCAGCACTCTTAAGTTCATAAGTATGTTAAAGGTCTATCCAAGTTGATCCCACACAGACCATCAACATGATTTATTAACTTAACACTCCATACCTAACACACTGAAATCGCAACAGCAACATCACCACTTAAGAAATATTAACCGGGAAATCAAAGAGTTGTTCTCAGCACTTTAATCCTTTTACTGATCTAGAAGAAAAAAATAATGTAATGTAGATACATGGTATTTCCCACGCTCAATTACTTCCACCTTCAACTATATTTTCACCAATCTTTTAACAGATATTGGTTGAATAAGAGTTAGTGGTCAATCGACTTGAGAAATCAACTTGATTTTTAGACTCCAACATGTGTTTCCAGGACTCATAGCTGTCAAAAACAACTATTCCCATTATTTGTAATATAAATTAAGTTTGAGTTTAAAGTTATTTAGAAGGAAACCAAAGAGGATATCTTCATAAAAAAAACATTTAAAAAGTGGAGAAAACGAAGAACAGACTGTACGGGTTTTTGTGCTAACACGTACTTTCTCCATCTCCATCTTTATCAAATTCTTCAATCATAGCCCGCAGTTCTTCATCAGACATATTTTCACCCAATTCTCTAGCAACCCGGCGCAGGTTTCTCAGACTTATTTTACCAGAGTCATCATCATCAAACAATTTGAATGCCTTGAGTATTTCTTCTTGTGGGTCTCTGTCCAATATCCAGTCTGTCACTGTAAGAAGGATATGTAAGTTAGATTAAAAAACTCTAAAAAACGTAAACTCAGAATGACCTTAGCAAACTGAGGTGAAGAACAGAGACTTCTGATTTCACCTGTTCTTTCATTTCTATTTATTTCAATTCAGCATGCATATTTGGCTGTTACCTGACCTCTCTTTCCGATCTTTCTTTTCCCAAGCTGAGTTTCTTTTTGGGACAAACCTGTTGCAGTGGAAAACTACATGGAATTTAGACACGGTCAGGTTTTCAACACACTTTTCAATAGGAACTAAAAATGTACACATGCCTACTCTGCTTCAAACTTAACATTCAGAAAAACCATTAGCTCTGACAGACGCAGACGTGATTTTTTTTTTTATAAATTTCATATATTTTGATCAGGATGGAATTTTGACTCTGAGAGAACATAAAAATTAATAAGAAGTATTCACATGGAACCTGTCTTTTACATACAAAGCTACACAAACAAAAACAACAACAAAAAATCCCCTAAGCCCTAGGGTTACGAAAAGGGCACTGCTATGAACTGCAAAACGTTAATTCTGAAAGGATTCATTAGTCTTTATTATTCTTTTTATCACAACCATTTGTCAGTTTCTGTAACAGAAAAGACAAAATTGCCACATGAAATATTTTTCTAGTAATTATTTCAGACACTTCTGGAACCAGTCGTAAGTATCTTCACATCTTTGTACCTGCCAGTCTTGTATTACAGGGCTTGGTATTTATGACTTTCATCAAGTCATTAAAAGCACATCAACCTTGTTTCTGCATAAAGAACCACTTAGCATCTGCTACTGTCTGCAGCTGGAATGCCTGCCCTGGCTTAGCAAACTAGAAAGGCAAAAATTAGATGCAAGCTCTCACGAGCTCACTACAGAAATTAAGTTTATATATTTACATAAATCCCTCAGACTTATACTAAATTTGAATATTTTCATCTAAAACAACTACACTGCATGACAGTATTCCATAATTTGAAAACTTCTGCCTTTTGTGGCAAAAAGACAACCACAATGTCAGCTGAAGAACAATGAAACACAAAGGATCTAAATACTGCATGTTACATGATTGTACAAAATAAGACAAAATGTAATAGTATAAGCGTCAGATAGGCTATTCCTACATTTAAAACCATAAATAACTTCAAAATATGACACTGCTTAATAATTGCTTAGTTATATTCAGCAGCTCTTCACAATTAAAGCTCCTATAACCTATTTTGTCTAACTCCCTTATCTTTCTGATAGAAGTAATATCATGTTTAATTCTGTGTCAAGGTCATATTGCATCATAGCAGCTCTCAAATCCAATTCAAGATTAGGACAGGTTATATACCTTTCCAAATATATATTGCACTTTCTGGAAGAATTTTCCTAGCTTCCCACAGCACTTACTGACATTTTAGGTTAGCACTTACTCCTTCGTGTAAGTTTGAAAAATATTAGGACTGTGTATACTCTGTTTCCTTTTATATGTTGGCTGTCATTCTTCTCTACATTTCATACTGCATATTCAGAATACAAATATTTACATTCCTCCAATATTGGCTCTTATTAAGAAAAAATCTCCCAGTTCTATATCATAATAGTACCAGACAAATGAAAAATTACACAAGTATTGCTTCCAAGTTGTATAGGCTTATTTTCTCTAAAGGTACACAATCAAACACATACCAACTTCATTAAAATCTTCAAAGGTGATCTTGCCTGTTGCTTCTCGATCATAATCTTTAAGTATTTTCAGTACATCAGCTTTTTTCACATCAAAACCCAAGGCTCTCATTGCCACCTTTTGGAATAAAATGGAAGTGCAACCATATATGAAGATTAATATATGGATTTCACAATTTCTTTTTATTTTCAGTAATTACCTTCTTGACCAAGAGAGAAGGTGCATATCAGTGGTTCAGCAACAATAATAACACAATTTAAAAGAGGAAAAAAGCTTTGGGGACAAAAATCTCCTAAAATTACTATCAGCAAATGGAACATCAAGTTACAGTGAAAAAAAAACCCCTAGCCTTTGCATTTTCAAGCACTTTACAGACTGGACAAAATGCTTCCTAGGACAAGTATATTTATTTTCCTCACTTTTAAAAATGTTTCAAATACCGACCCTTTTTCAAAGATAAAACCGAAAATCATTCTACAAATTATTCTTCCTCAGTATTCACACTAAGTGTGTGTTCATGTGTTTATGAGTCCTCTTACAAGTGACTTCACTGCTTTTCCAGTGAACAATATAAACCAACCCATTTTTTATTTTTCCATTAGGTTAGCAGTGCTCATTTAGATTCCTGTTTCAACTGGAAATTTCTCAGCACACACTACCTTGACTTCCTTCAAACTGATGAAAATACGCTAACCCGCAAGTGGAAAACCAAAATGCTACTGGATGTAGCCATCCAAAAATCTATGCGATATGCTGACTTTGTAGAGAAGGAGATAGTTCTTCTGTTTATATATCTCTGTTTTTCCATAGTATTATCTTCAGGGCCACAATATTTAGTTAGACAGCTAAGAAACAGCTTTGTAAGTAAAAATGACAGCTGGGAATTCAAAGTGTACGGTAAATGGAAAAAGCACATTAACAGTCTCAAAACAGTTCCCGCTACTACCCTTCTCACTGTGGATTTCAGCAAAAATAAAATATCTCAACTCTGAAATAAAGATAAGGGAATTGCTATACCTAGAACATTCCTGTAACAGAAATTAAAGAAAAAATAAGACTTTTTTTTTTTTCCCTCCTAGAGTTAGTTGGTAGAGCCAGAATGTGGAGCCAGCAAGTTGGATAAGATATTCCTTCCCAAAAGAACCTCAGCCAATAAGTGACAGAAACACTTGCCTCTCCAAAGCCATTTTTTATTCTTGATGCAGTATAATCAGAATTAAAAATATCATTAAAGATTTAAAGAAGCTTTAGTAAACTTAGTCTGCTACTTCTAGAGACCTCCAGACAGGAGGACTTGCTAGGCAAGACTGTCACACTAACCTCCGTTTGCCAATAGCTATTGAGAAGAGAAGCCTTTGTTGGGAAGGACAACTGCTGAGCCTTACACACACACAGCAAATATTGTACCTCACTCCTACAATCCACAGGCTCCCTGCTGAAGAATGCAAGTGGGTAAACTCTGGCTTATCGTCAACATTTTTACAAGTTTCATTTATATCTCTTACCTACGTATGTGAAACCTGTGGATTTTCACGGGTTATGTAGTGCCTTTAAAAAGAACCAAACAGCTTTCCAAGAGCTTTTCCCACCTTGTCATCTGTCCAAACTAAACCCTGGGGAGTGTTCAGACCAGTGTTATCGCTACAATAATTCTGTTACCATGTCAAGTATATGGTGTGGGAAGAAAAGCTCGTTCTTACACCAATAAAGTATTTCCTGATTTTTTTTCCTTCCCCCAAATATCCTCCTTCCTTTAGTTCAGCAAGAGATTTTGAACATGGAGCATATTTAAAGACACAGCCAATATCTTAAAAACTCACTGAGAAACAGATACATATTATCTGCCACAAAATTGTTTAAATTGAAAAACTTTTTACCTTTAATTCATGATAATTTATTGCTCTATCTTTGTCTGTATCAAACAACTCGAAGGCATCTTTAATTTCTTGCTTCTGTTCTTCAGTCAGTTCTCTTCTTTTCTTCTTTTTAGTTTTGTCTACTGAAAGTTCATTCCTATGCAAGAAAAAAATAAATTAATTGTAATTCATGTCTACCAGGAAGATACCACTGCAGATAACATTTTCCACCCAGAAGAAACTCACCATAATTGCATAGATCACCACCTTCTCTATTCAGTCTTTTCCCAGTTTGACCTCCCAATTTAAAGTAACGCTTGAAACAGACAATTAATTCCCTCGTGAAAGCTGAACAACACAGCCACTCCCCCACCCAAAACAAAATCAGTACAGGAGTTTTGATTAACAAATAACAACAACAAGAGAGGATAAAAATAATACCAGTTAAAAAGAATATTTGAGGTTATGTACTATAAGAGATTAGCAGTTGAAATTATGTGACTCTTGAAAACACTTTATTTCTAAACTGAAGCTTAGAAGAAAGCAGTTTCAGACAGACAGGCTGCTGGAGGCTTAACCAGGCCAGACAACTGGGTTGTCCAGCTACTAAAGTGGGTATTAGGTGCCACCAATCGGCTTTGTTGCCCACAAAGATAAATGGCATTTATGGATTTTTAAAAATCCTTTAAATCACACATACACACACACACACACACAGTTCTAAAACCTTTTTTCTTCACAAAAGAGATAAGCCATGCCAAATCAACAATTCTGGCTAAAAGATAGCCCTGTCTTCCTTGGCTAGTCTAGAAATAAGATAAAATTTTCAGATGACAGAAAATACACGATGCATATATTGGAAGCAGCTGAAAAAAAAAAAAATGTAAAGAATGGCACTGATAAAAGATATTCACACCAAGCTAGTAAAGGGTTTTGCTGTAACAGTGCTTTATTCACCTCAATGAGACTGACTGCTGTATCCACAGTAATTGCCTGGTCCATTTCAGAGCAAGAACTCTTAAAAAGATACATTTCAGATTAACAGGTGATATCAACTAAAACTGTTAGAGTATTCAAGCTACATTCTTGGAAGAAGCAGCATATTGTCACTGTGACAAGTGTGCCTAATTCCCGTGGTAAATCCCCTCCATTCTGTGATCATGAGGCCACATCAGACGTATCAGGGTGTCCACAACTGGACTCAGAACAAGAGAAAAGCACAGAACCCTGTCTAGAGGGTTATTACACAGAAGACAGCGACAGGTTCCCCTCAGAGGAACACAGGGAAAGAACAAGCAACAGCATCTACAAAATGCAAGAAGAGAAACTGCAGCTGGATCTCAGGGGAAACAATTTCCCAGTGCCAAGTGTTTATGTGCTGGACCAGTTGCACTGGGACACTATGGGGTCTCCACGATCAGAAATTTTTTGAATTCAATTGAAAAAGGTTCCCAGCAACCCTATTCAGTTTAGAGTAGGACCTGCTCTCAGCAGAAAGCTGGACTAGATGACTTCCAGAAGCCATTTCTAACCTAAATCATTGTATAAACTTATGCTCTCAGAAAAGTTTTTTTGTAACACTCATTTGTTTATTTGCACCAGGCACAAAATACATGCTGTGCCACCTACAGTAAAATGCATAAAAATTACTGATGAGTGAAAAGAAAACTGCATTTCAAATATATTTATTTTCCAAACTTCCTGGAATGAGGTTTTTATTATTCTCCTTTGTTAAGGATTTGATAATTTTAATCAAAGGCAAAGATTGAACACACAGCTGAGATTTAGCTTTCAACAACCACTGAAGCTACACCATGAAGAATTCCAAATATAGGCAAGAAAAGCACAAGCTGCACAGGCTGGAACTGCCTCAGACTGCAATATCCTCCAAGAGATAAGTCCTTAGCAGAGCAATTGAGACAGCGTAATTTCACCCTGCCTTCAGGTTACTACAGCTTTTGGAAGGACTAAAATAACTCTGAGCTGGCGACTTAATTAGGACTGGGAGAGCGGCTCAGATCCAGAGAGCCCACATTTTGTGAGCTGCGATGACAAAATCCATTTGTAAGTCTGAAAGCAGATTAAGGCTGAACTCTCCTGGGAGAAGGATCCAGCTACTCAATTGTTAGTTTAGTGCTTAGCATAAAATATTTTCTTTCAAAAGACACAGTAGTACCTAAATGGAAGTAGCTTTGTGCCACCTCTACAACCACCTTTAGCATATGAAGAGTGAAGTTCTCAGATTTGAAAATTAAGGACCGCATATGCCGTGTATGTGTATTAATTATACATGAAGGATTTGCCAGGTATAGAATTCATAAGCTGGGACGCTTTGCACAACAGCTACCAGAACCAGCAAAAAGAAAATAAACAAAAAATAAACAAAACACAAAAGCTTAATATAACACCTATTAAAAGGCTTTTTGGACGTTCATTCCTATCACGACCCACAGGCGAATGCCTGATCCGCCCCCCAATTCCCCAAAGGATCAGACAGAAGCAGCTGGAGGCTGCCGATGACCTTCCCCTCACCCCGCGTTCCGCCATTTCCCCCGCCGGCCCCCTGAGGGGACAGCGAGGCCCTGAGGGCCTGCCCGCGCTCCAGGGGACGAAGGAAGAACCGCCCGCCTCATACCGACCTCAAGGCCACGCTCATGATGCTGATGCTGATGCTGCTGCTGCTGCTGCTGCTGCTGCCGCCGCCGCCCCCGAGCCGGGCCGCAGCGGGCCGGGCAGCACCGCGCCGAACCGCAGACCCCGCCGCTCGGCCCCGCCGCGCTCCCTTCCCCTTGGAAACGCGACGCCGGCACCCGCCAACCGGCCCCTGCCTCGCCACACCTCCGCCATCCGATTGGGCGCTGGGAGAGATCGTCCCGCCTCCCCGAGCACAGAGCGCTTGTTTATTGGCTGAATAGCTGCCACTCAAGAGAGAGGGCGTGTCCTCACGTGGGGGCGTGGTTTCGGCGTGAGGTGCCGTTACCCACAATGCTGCGCGGCGCCTGTAGCCTGAGGCGGTGATGGCAGGCAGGAGGCGTCGGGAGTTGCGGTTTCGTTCGTCTCTTTTCGCCTCTGAGCGCGGCTGGCGGGCTCCCAGGGGCACTTCGGAGCCGGTGTGTCGCCTGCGCTCGCGCCTCTCTAGCCTGCGTGCGCTGGGCTGTGGCACAAAAGCTCACAGAATCGCAGAATGTCAGGGATTGGAAGGGCCCTGGAAAGCTCATCCAGTGCAATCCCCCCATGGAGCAGGAACACCCAGATGAGGTTACACAGGAAGGTGTCCAGGCGGGTTGGAATGTCTGCACAGAAGGAGACTGCACAACCTCCCTGGGCAGCCTGGGCCAGGCTCTGCCACCCTCACCATGAAGAAGTTTCTTCTCATATTTAAGTGGAATCTCCTATGTTCCGGTTTGAACCCATTACCCCTTGTCCTGTCACGGGTTGTCACCACAAGAGCCTGGCTCCATCCTCCTGACACTCCCCCTTTCCATATTGATCCCCATTAGTGAGGTCACCCCTCAGTGTCCTCTTGTCCAGCTCCAGAGCCCCAGCTCCCTCAGCCTTTCCTCACACGGGAGATGCTCCACTCCCTTCAGCATCTTGGTGGCTGCGCTGGACTCTCTCCAGCAGTTCCCTGTCCTGCTGCAACTGAGGGGCCACAACTGGACACAATATTCCAGATGTGGTCTCCCCAGGGCAGAGCAGAGGGGCAGGAGAACCTCTCTGACCTACTGACCACCCCCTTCTAACCCACCCCAGGTACCATTGGCCTTCCTGGCCACAAGGGCCCAGTGCTGGCTCATGGTCACCCTGCTGTCCCCAGGAACCCCAGGTCCCTTTCCCTACACTGCTCTCCAACAGGTCATTCCCCAACTTATACTGGAACCTGGGGTTGTTCCTGCCCAGATTCAAGACTCTACACTTTCCCTTGTTCTATTTCATTAAATTTTTCCCCGCCCAACTCTCCAGCCTGTCCAGGTCTCTGATGGCAGCACAGCTTCCAGTGTCACCACTCCTCCCAGCTTGGTGTCATCAGCAAACTTGCTGGCAGTCACTCTATTCCATCATCCAAGTTGTTGATGAATATATTAAATAGTACTGGTCGCAGTACTGACCCTTGAGGCACGCAGAAACGTGAGGGGAGCCATTATACTGTAAGGAGCCACTGAAGAAAGAATGTTGTTTTTACGAAACTGGGGACCTGGCACCTGACCCCAGTAGGGGAGCAAGGACTGAGAGACATCAGACTATGTATTCTTAATGAAAACCAAAATCTATTTGAACTCATCCCAGAATGCATACTGATTACTGTATTTAAAAATTAAGCGAGGGGGGAGGGTAACCAAAGAGGAATCCTTATTTTAAATAAATCAATAAGGCAAGAGGGTTGTTAGAATTAAATTAATTAGATCGGTAAACTGAGGCAGGCATTGGGTAGTCTGTAAACCCTGCAGTACTAACCAGTGGGGAGAAGGGGAGGGAATTTGTGGCCAGGATTTGGCGGGGATATCATCGGGGGCTTTTTGCCCTATCCCATGTCCCTGCCTTCAGGGATAACACCTGGTCCTGCAAAATCCTTAATAAAATACGCTTTGCTGAGAGATCTTGCTTGGGCCTGTTATAGTGGCAAGATGATAGTTTCCTACAATACATAAGCACGTTCTTGGTAAATACAGATACACACAGGCATAATAGAGTATATGGGAACATTTTTATGAAGCCTTTCTGATCGTGTATTGAGTTTACCCTCCTAAAAATTTCAGGGGGAAGCAGTGTATATCACCTGAAAATGGAGGACCTGCCTATATAATCGCGGTTCCAATTGCCATGGATATTTCTGTGCTTTGCAAGCCAGTGAATGAACCAACATTGTGTATTGTGTGGGTGGTGAAAATACTCATTTTGCTGGCGGAAAAAGTGCTGCCTTGGTGTTGTGATCTGTGACATGACAGATGCCCCTTGTGCCTGGTGATTCGGGGTGCGCTGAGCAGGCAGGGCTGTTTTATAATGAGTGCTTAAACAGTACAGTCCAGCCTTACTAGCTGGAGGATATGGATGTTTAAATTTTTCCTGATACTTTACTGAGTAGCCTGGGTAAACTCACTGAAAAACTTGGGCAGTGAAAAATACTTTCAGGCCTTTCAGACCAGCTTCCCTGGGGACTCACAGCATGTCTTGAAGGTGTCTGGCATCTGCAGACACCTAGTTTTCCAGTAATTAATTGGTAGCAGCTTGACCCCCAGTACACACTGTTGGATCTGAAGAGCTGGATTCAGTAGGTGTGGTCAAGACACATTTTTCCAGAATAAAGTCAAGCAGAGATGAGTCTTGTTTGGCTCTCCATATTGTCTCTGGTCTGCATATCAAGTAGGCAGAGGCACTGTAAGAAGTTTGTAGCTGACCTCTCTTAACAGATGCTAGCTTTGTAAATAAAAGCATAAACCACTGGTAGGTTTGATCCTCACTGTGTGCTGTAGTGAGATTTTTGGTTAGAGGTTTTTCATTTAACTCCTTGCTGTTTGGATATGTTTGCAAATAGATGCATTCATCTGAGCAACAGTGTGAATGCTTTCAAATCTTTTTTTTCACCAGTTTGAGGTGAGGAGTTGAGTGCGGGTCCACAATATGTATCTTAGTGCCAGTAGCTGTGCAGCCAGTCCGTACTGGTCACATTGAGGCCGTAGGTACTGTGTAGTAAACAAAAAAGCACATATAACCACAGGTTTTGTTTGTCTGTGTGTGTTTCATGCAACATATTTACGTGGCCAGAGAAAAGGAGAGCATTAAGTGAACGGTGAGAATGCTCACTGGGAGCATGGAGGAGGTGGGGTCAGGGTCTTGTGTGTACCAGCAAGCCTGAATTGCCCTGTCGCACCTGGGACATGTACCCCTCTGCGTGCTGGTCCTGAAGCTCAGCCCAAAGGCCCTTGATCCTTGCACTGGAGATAAACCTGCCCTCCTGCTCTGTGCTGCTCTTGCTTGGCTTATTGACCGGGCTTTGTGAACATGAGCCATCACCTTGCAGTTGCCTGGCAATCACTGCAGACAGATCTGGTCACCGCCACCATCCCTGCACTCGCAGGGATGTCATTGTCCTTGTCTGTGCTGTGGTTGCCCTTGGCATCCAGGTTGTCCTCCCTTTTGGAGCAAACCTGTCCTTGCTCCTCCATGGCAGGTGGACTCATATCCATGATACTGAATGACCCTTTGGGAATGGGAGATAACACGTTCAGATCTCTGTTTCTAAATTCAGAGAAGATTGCTCAGATAAAATTGCTTTCTTATGTCCAAGGCCAAGGAGCTTGCCCACACTAATGAGAAGAGATGCACGCCCGACTAACAAATTTGCTTTAGTTACATACAGCTGTCCTCTCACACATTTCCTACAGGACAGTAGGAAGTTTGCTGGCTTTGTGAATCCTGGCTCTAGGTGCTTATGTGCTTCACTGAACAAGTGAGAACAAATTTTCCCTCCAGGTGCTGGAGGCAGGACTCCTACTTCTCACTTTTCTGCTGGTCTACCACAATGTTTCCAGAAGGGAACACACAGCCAGACCTGTGGTAACCACTTCTGATCCCTAACCTGGTTAGGTGACTAGTGAATGTGAGCTTGAAAAGATAAGGGCAATTAGGGACTACGAAATCCACAGGAATAAATACACCCCTATGTCCTCTGCCTCTAAATTTGATTATTCCCAGCCAGCCTCATTTGGAAGTGTACGAAGGGAGAATATCTTACCATTTAAAATCCTTGGTGTTTGTAGTGATGTTGTTATTCTACACTACACTGTAAGAACTTCAGGGCAGAAGATCTCCAAGCAGATTCCTAGTGCAACTGGTGCTGTTCTTAACGGAATGCTATGGCAAAAGTTCTGCTCCAGAAACCAAAATGCCACTGTGTATTTAGTAAACTTGGCAGCAGCACTCATGTTGTGCATGAAATGGACTTCACAAATGAAAAGGCAGGCTCAAATTATAATAGCTAAAAATAAATACTTGATTTGGGGTATGGTAGCTGTGAAGTGCAAACCCATACACTTTCAAAGCTGACTAAAGACCTTTTAAAATTACCACGTAGGAGTGGATAAATTAGAATATCACTAGCATGTTCCTCACACATATGTATTGCCAGCTTAATAAGGAAAATAATTGTTTATATGTGAGGTATACTTGAAGGCTTTATCACTAGCTCTATTTTCAGCTTTTAATTAGTTTTCAAACTCCTCTGTTGTTATATGAAGGCAATTTGTGGGGCTGTCTGCCAGCCATATCTTCCCTTTGAATTAATGTTTGCTTTTCTATTCCTAATTTTATTAGTATTTGAATTAATAAGTTTCCCTTTGTATTCCTATTTTTAGTAATATTTGACAGCACTCTACTGTTTCTTTGTCCAAAGCTGAATTTGAGGGTCCAGGAGATTACAAACTTTATCCTGGCTGTTCAAAATCAGATCAAACGTCAGAACCAGCTAAAGTAAAGCAACAAGCTGAACATACTCTATAGAAGCATTAACAAAGCAACACTGTGTTAATGTATGAGCTAGTAGTAAAGTGATTTTAACATCGCACTAGAGACTTGTCTGGGCTAATAATGCACCTCAGAGGACGAGATTGCTTTCTGACTAGTCTGGATATCCATGCACTGCAGCAGTCTGTACATTGTAAATATAACTTAACATGTTTTTATCAGCAAAACCCCGATGTAATATTTAGCTTCAAATAATTTTAAATTTAAAATAAAAACCCGATGAGTGTTTTTTTATTACTTTTCAATTATATCTGTTTCTGTGCTTCCTAATTTGATTTGGGAGTGAGGGGACTGAAGAAGAATTAGTTTTGGATGAAACCTAGTTAGACACGAGAGATATTGCTTAATGATAGCAGTAATAAATGCATTAATTATAAATAATAACTTGAAACAGTGTTGGTTGAATTCTTAGCCCTAGATCCCGAAAGTTAAATATTCATAATTCCTCCTTTGTCATATATTTTTACAGCCTTACCTCCCTCTCTCTTTCCTAACAGATCTCCATTTTTTGTCATCTTTGGCTACAGATGTCGGTTCTCGAAAAGCAAAGTGTTAGAGCAGGTTTTAACAGCAGTTGTTCTAAAGCTCATTCTGAGCTCTGCTATACGGCGTCTTACAGCCTAGGATTTAGCAGTAAACATGTTGGTGGGTTTGTTTGGTTTTGTTTGGTTTTCTGTCCCTGAAAATGTTCCTTTTAGCAGAAACATCCCGTGTTTCTTTCATAGTGACATGACAGCAAATAGAGATGCTCACTGATGTAAAAATAAAATGAGATCCCGTAGTACTGAAGTAATTAAAATGACTGTTTAATTTCCAGGTCTATTAGATGATTACAAAGATGCCTTACTGATCTGAGATAACTACCTCACAGCATAGCATCTGTTGTAAAATAAAAGGTGCAGTTCAATATGACAAAATAATGCAGCATTCATAGTTGCTGTAAATAAAAATGGTATGTAACCAGTAAGAAACTGGAATCAGATTGCATGCAGGATGAAAATTAGAATTTTACATTTTAAAACTTAAGTTCAAAGTGCCAAATAATGAAGCAAAATACTGATTGCTCTCAAGAAATCCCTTCTATATGAGGAGAGTATAGGCTGAATATGAGGTGAAGGCACAGCAGAAGGTATAAGGCAGTCTAAAGGCTATTCATATTTACCAAAGATACTGAAGCAGCCTCCTCAGACTCTCTGGCTCCTTCTCCACTTGGTAAGCTGTGAGGACAACGACGTACACCCTCCACGCAGAGGCTGGAGGAGTTACAAGCGTGAGGGAAGACAGGATCAGAATTTA
The DNA here is from genome assembly GCF_036013475.1 of Columba livia. Lineage (NCBI taxonomy): Eukaryota > Metazoa > Chordata > Aves > Columbiformes > Columbidae > Columba > Columba livia. The sequence goes on from NC_088642.1 coordinate 81,342,293, forward strand.
GAACTATTTTGACAAATTTGACAAGGTGGTCAGGAATCCGTGAAACAAAATGTAATGACGGCAAGTTGACAGTGCCTTATTTCATATGAGAAAGCTCCTTTGCAGAAATGCAAGATGGGAAGTAACTGGATGAAAAAATACTATTACTAGAGAACTTGGAGGTTACAAGGAACCAGGTATATGAATCAACAATATGATGTATTAGGAGGGGTGCAAGCATGTAATGCAGGGAAAAACCTGTTCCTTTCTGCTTGGTGTTGGCAAAGCTTGAGTGGTGTACAGTTTTGTAGGGCATAATTTAAGAGAAATAAAGAAACTGGAAAGGTCTGGGGAGGAAAAACAAAGGAACTAAATCTTTCATTGAAAGTAATGTTCTTAAGCTTATGGTAGCTGACTGGTAAGTGTTTTCTGCAATGTAAAAACATGTACAGACACCGCATCCTGAAACAACAGCTTAATTTGCAGAAAAGGGTGATTTGAATACGAAGAAAAGTGTGGAATTATCTTTATGGCCAACGGTGAGCCACAGGGATGCCACTTCTCTGTTCAGTTTCTTTTCCTGTGTTACGGAGATGGCAGATTTCAGATATTGTGAAGGAAAAGATTTCTGGAGGCGAGGAAGAGGTGAAAAAGGTGGGGAACTCATGGGGAGGTGCAGACATAAGTCTGGATATGTGGGAGGAAGCAGTAGCAGAGGATGTGGGACAAAAGGAAAAGGTTTGTAATAGGCCAGAAACATGAGGCAGCTGGGGGACCAGAAAGTGAAAAAGTGGCAGAAAAGAGGACAAAGTGGGGGCAGGCAGACATGGGAACCTCTAGTTCTAAGCAAAGATTCTGCTTCTCTGCATAAAGATGGTGTTAGGTGACCTCAAGATGGGCTTTCTCAGTCCTCTTTATTACTTGTCTGCAAAGTGCAATCAAGCATTCAATTTCTCATCTGCAAACAAAACCTGTGCCCTTATCTGCTAAACGCCACTTCAAAACAATTCCTTCTTGTTACTAGGACAATTTACCGTCTCAAATCTGATGTCAAATATGATAATTTTCACAGCACATGTAATGAACTTCCTTTAACACCTGTCAGCAAACCCATTTATTGAGAAACAAGTAGTGACCGTGGTGGATTCTGCGGACACTTTGAGTTCCAAGTGCTTCTGCTTCTAACAGAGCAGGACAGGAGGCGAAGTTCTTGTAACTGGGGCACCAAAATCTTTTTGTCCTGTGCTGTGGTGACTCATGATGTGCATTGGAACTCATTACTGACCTCAGATGACAGAGAAGGGGTTTGTACGTCTTTTATTTGACCCAGAGTGGAAGTTGTGTGTTGCCACATTTTATAAATTCAGATCTGAGGTGTCTGACTTTACCAGAAGTTGCCTTGTTCCTAGAAGTGTAATGGGGAATCACTGATTAACAGTTGTACATCACTTTGAAGTGATGACACCTGATCAGCTACATTATTTCTGATTGTCGGGTTAAATGATAAAAGACTCCTCTGCATCATTGAAATGGACAGAAGAACAAGTCTGGGTGGGACACCCCAAAATCTTAATCTAAGAAGTGAAGCCTCCCAGCTGGCTGCTCCCAGGCTTTTTATTCTTTAGATAAAACCAATGTTGTAATATTTTTAAATTATTTTCATTTAATTGCTGCATTTCCCTCACAATTACTTCACGATTCATTCATTCCTCTCATAAAATTATCTTCTTTCTATCTATATTTGCCTTCAAGTGCTGTCCTCATCATCCCATAAAATTCAAAATTAAACAAGGTAAATGAGTTTTGCAAATAAGATTTGTGCTAGTATGCAAAGAGATTGACTTGAAAACTGCACCGTGACACTGGAAACCCTGGGAGAAAGACAAATGCATTGTATTAACTGAACATCCACACAGCCCTGAAGTCCAGTTGTCTGGAAGGAAGCATATCTTCATCTTTAAATAAATAGGTGCATTACACCTTCTTCACTGCTAGCCACCTCTAAAGATTTTACACTCCATTTAGAATGAAAAAGTGCTTAATGAATGAAAAAGTATCTTAAAAAATTACGACTGGACTGCATAGCATTATAACTTTTTTATTATTATCTATGATAAAATTATTTTTTATGTGTAAATGTTGTTTAACATCACAAAAGTCTTGACAGGTTACAGAGCAAAACTCCCCATCTGACTTTTTTGTCATATCCCCAGTCTAGTGAAAATTGCATTAACACACATTTAGATTTTACAGATCAATCAACACAGTACTAAATGCTCAAGATGTTGCAATATTTAAACTTACAATTAAATATTTAACCCAAGAAGTGTTAAAGGGACACTGCCAAACTCTTATGACTAAAACTTGGTAATTCTTAACAAAAATAGAGACAGTTCTTTATACTTACTTAGTAGTGAATTTCTTATAATATAAAAATAATTTAGAGACCCTCAAAAACTACTTCCAACTGGACTGTAGCAGCAGTTGACTAACAAGCCCTGTTTTGGGCAATGTTCATGTAAAGCTTACTTCTGAACTACGAAGTTATTCCTTAGGTTTTGGTGAAGGCAAAAAACCAAACCAAAACAAACAAAAAAACGCCAAACAGGCAATTGCTGTTATCTACATACACTTAACAGACTTAAGCATGGCTTAATAGGGCATTTTGATGGAGATCTGGGTATTTAAGGATTTTGTAGCTGATACTGAGCATAGATTTAAACACAAGTGATGGAGGATATCTTTCCTTATGAATTGGCCTGTGAGTCTTCTCCTTAGGAGCTCTGTTTTCACAATCCAGTACAATCTGGCTAAAGGGCTTATAATATTGGATTAAACAAACTGATAGTGGTATGACACAAAATGCTAATTCGATGCGATCTCACTCTCCTAACAAACAATTGCAAAATTTTAGTAACTGGCCTACGTACCAGCAGGCTTTGAGACAGATGAGGTCTCTCTGTCCACACTGCTGCATGTGGTTATCACCAGCGCTCCCACAGCCTTCGTAAAAGCGTAGAGCAAGATTACCACTGGTATGACACCACAGGTGGCTAATTTGAAGGAGTCCAATCAATTACTGTTAGGTAACCACCTCTTCACTTGGACAACTGGTGTAAGATTCAATGCTATGTATTTCTTGAACCATTCAGACTTTACCTGCTTGCCACCTCAGATCTGTGATTGCCCGTTGTGAACCTCTGGCTATTGAGAACAGTGTCTGGACTGCTACGTAAATAAGAAAAAGAAACAGCAGCATGCGTCAGCAGGCTGAAAAGGAAAATCACACCCTGGAGTTTGTTCACTGGAGGGCTTTTTTGGATTTCCAGGCTAAACTTCTGTGTTTCTTCCTCTTGGCCAACTGAGGCCAAGACAAAAAGCTCCTAGGTTTGTTTATGACAGAAGTCGACCCACTGATCAAACACTCCCAATGTAATACAGATATACTTGGATTCCTCCAAAAGAGAGACTACAATCCGAGTGATAACAAGTCTTTCAAGTGCTGCACTGCTACACCTCTCCTGCCCACTTAACGTTTTTCTCCAGCTAGCGCAAACAAGAACTAGGCACATCACAACTTATCAGGACAAATCGTGGTGAGGAATATACTCAAGATACTAAAGGCAGGAGTGCAGTGAGCTGTGAAAGGAGAAAAGCATTACATAAGATATTCTCTTCTGTAATCTGTAGACAGAGATGTTTTTTTTCTCCAGAATTTACACCTGTGAAGAAGGCTACCAATTCCACTACCCTACTCCTTAGAAAGAGCCCATATTTTGGACTCCCTTTTTGTTGTGTATGATAAGAGGGGGGAAAAAAGCTTCCCCATAAGGTGAAAGCCAAACAAATGCAGTTAAACTCTACTAAAATTTGTGAAAACATTGGCACTCTTTTTAGGAAAGTATGTATGTCTATATACAAAAATAACATCAGACAGTGTCCTTTTAAAAGGTTATCTATAAATACTGTTAGAATAATTACACAAACTTTCACCATTTCAACAGCTTTTAAATATCACACGTTCAACTTTCATAAGCAAGTTACAACATCATTTAGCATTTCTCAATGTATTCAACTTTTTTTTGAAACAGAGCCAAATGCAATGCACTTTTCATAAAAACCATACACACCAAACACTTCATAGACAAACGGTAAGCAGTTCAAGTTACATTCACTTTGCGGGAACACATGCATCGGCTGTTTAATCCAGCAGCTGCAGCAGGACAAAGTAATGTTAAAACCTCCATCCTCCCACTACCACAGACCATTAACAACCAACTTATCATCCAGTCACATAAAAATAGTCTTAAACACAAGTAAAACCTTTAGGTAGCCTGGTTCTCCCAAATTTAGAGAACGTGCTCTGTAAATAAAATTTATTTAACGAGCTCAGCAAAAACACCAAACACATCAAGCAAGGGCTCAGTCTGCCTTGTACAGACTACTCCAACACTTTAATTAATTAGTGCACACATTCTCTTAATTTCTAACTCTCATGCCCATAAGAACACTTCCCCAGCTGACGGTGAGAGGGCTCATTCTTGTTCCCGTCAGGCACAAACTCCTCAACATTCAGTCTGCTGCTCAATGCAAATCAAAACCTTTTTGGTAAGCTGATGTACATGTTATCTTCCAGCTTGGAAGTTTGTTCGATAGCATTTCCATATATTAGTAGATTGTAAAGAAACTGCCACACAGCTACCTTGCAAAGATGCAGGTGATGATGGCTGCAGCAGGTGACAATGGCTGCAGAATGTCCCTCACCTCTTTCTGCCCACCAAGTCCTGCACAGGTGCTGTTCTTGCTTTGACCTAATGGTGCTGCTCCCAGCACACACCTGGGCTTAGCACGAGCTGTCTTAGGCCAAAACCTGAGCAGGAGTGGAGTGAAGAGTCACAAACCTAGTGCTACATTAACAAGGTTTCAGGCACGAATGTAAAAGCTCTCATTTGGGCATATATGCATCTCTCAGAATCATAACAAAAATAAACCAATATATTTCCACCACAACACATGTGCAAACATGCCCTGAAAAATAAGCAAGAAAAATGGTAGCTTCAGCTGAAGCTACTAGCTTACATATTTTTTACAAAAATAGGAATAAAGTAGGCAAAAATAGGTGAAAATTTCTGCAGCTCATCTGCATCAATTTGCCAGCTCTTGACAAACAAGTACCGCTTTTGCTTGCATCAACGCTTTCACAAGCCATTTGGGTTTTCAGCAGGGAACAGATCACCCAAAATGTGGTCACTAAGAAGTGCCTCTGGAATTTGTAAGGTGAAGCACTATGCTTGCAATGGATTTCATGGCACAAGTAGAAACCTTGTGACAAACTCCAGCTTGTGAAATGTAGTTGGAAGCTAACCAATACAGCCTTTCTGCCCCAAATATGTTGAAGTGCCCTGGCAGTACCTTCTCCACGAGGCCTCTGTCCACCAACTCCATGAGGCGCCGGCAGCTTGCAACGTAGTCGCTTATTCTGCTGTAGGGAAGCCAGTCAATCATGGATCCATCGTACACCACGTCTCCGCTGAACAAAATCTTCCGGTCTTTGTCGTGCAAGCAAATGCTGCCTCTGGAGTGACCAGGCATGTGCATGACGGTAAGCTGTCGGTCTCCAAGGCTGATCACATCCCCTGCAAACAAATGTGTTACAGGAAAACATATGCATTTATCATGTATGTTAAACACCACAAAGAATATGACCTACCCATACTGTGAGAGTTTATACATGCTATATATGCACGACAATGGGAGTGGGATGTTCACTTTCTTGGTGAATGCATCTGAAAGATACACTTGACATTAGGGTATTTTCCAATGATAGTTAACACAGGCTTGGGCTCTAGTAACTGGATCTATTCCCACCCTAACAAACTAAACAATGTGTAAAGAAATGTGACAGAGAAAATAAAACAGGAAACAAACAGAACACATCTAAGTTGGGTCTCCTTTGAAAGTTTACCAAGTGAGTGTTTCACAATTTATTATAATTTTACCCTCAATTCACATAGAATTCCACTGCCGTTCGTTTTGAAAGGCAAAATGACAGAACACGGAGGAGAACCAAGACTGGCCTCCACACAGTTTCTTCATCTCATTCAATCAGAAATACAAACCCAGAACTTTCTTAACATTTGGTCATTTTTGCCAGCTGGAATGGGGTTGCCTTTTCACTGTACTGGCCACTGACCTGGTACTTCCTGCGGAAAGTCAGTCTAGGGATGGAGAACAGGCCAAGTAAGCCTGCTGTTGATTTTAAACTGTAATTCCAGCTTAATTATAAACCATCTATTTGCAGGTGGTAAATATGTGAACTTCAGGGCTTTATAGGGAAAGATGACCAACGTATAAGCAACCTTCTCAGAAGTACTTGCTTAACAACTATATGAAACAGTTCTAAAAGAAACAGCACCCAGCACCATTGTACAGTGGTACTTGCGTTTCAAGTTCCAAGGAGAACAAGAAAAAACTTAACCAAACCTCTACTGTATTATAAATCTGAAAGTTAGAGATCTCAGGCCAGAGACAGGCATGCCATAAGTTTAGTCAAGAGTCAGCAAGCCTAAAGCAATTTAACTCTTGGAAGGCAGACCTCTTGTGACAGGACCTTTGGTATCCACCTGAAAACGATTACAGGAAATGCCAAAAGAGCATCTGGAAGTCACAAAAAAAACTAACATCTGACCATGTTGCACCTAACAGAGATATGGATCCCTACATTTGGAGAAGCAGGTAGTTCCAAAATTACCAAAGAGAATTTTGAGCCAAATTCTCTTTCAGGGAAGTGTTGGGAAGCCTTGGCAGGAGAAAGAAACAGACCTGACTATTGAGAAGATTGTGCAATGAATGGTGAATGAAACTACAGTGGAGATAGTGAACTTAACGGAGGAAAGTGTTTCAGTGGGTGTCAAACTGCTCTGGCACTGAAAAGAATATAAAGATACAGAGTACGGCATAAAAAAAATAAAGAAGACATGTACAGAATTTAAGAAAAATTCTTAAAATTATGAAGCTGAAGAGACAGGTGAAGGGAACTGTGAGTCTTACAAGACACAAGTGACTAGGAAAACACTAAATTATAAGGCACACTACAAGTAAATGCTATTTTAGCTAGAAGGGCCAAAATGAAAGAAGCTTGAAAGACCTGGTAAGGTTAAGGTAATGCAAAACCTAAACAAATTAAGCAAACAATGTTTAAGTAAAAGCTGCAGCTTTGGACTGTAGCAGAATATTGCCCCTGCCCCATTCTGTATTTTCAGCATTACTGGGTATCCTCACCCCACAGCAATGGCCCACACACGGAAATGAGACGCCAGTTAAATGCCAGATCAGATCTCTGAAATCTTCAGTCAGTTCAGTTCTGCTTTTCCAAGCACCTATGTGGGACCATAGAATAGTCTGGGTTGGAAGGGACCTTCCCAGCTCCCCCAGTGCCCCCCCTGCCATGAGCAGGGACATCTTCACCAGCTCAGGGTGCTCAGAGCCCCGTCCAGCCTGACCTGGGATGTCTCCAGGGATGGTTCATCCACCACCTCTCTGGCCAACCTGGGACAGGCTCTCACCACCCTTAGGAACAACTATTTCTTCCTCATGTCCAGTCTGAATCTCCCTCCTTTAGTTTAAACCATCACCCCTTGTCCTATTGATGAAAAGTTAAAAAGACAAGTATTTCACAACACAGGCCTTTGAGCAAGTTCAATCAGAGGAGACAGCAGAGCTGTCTGGAACAAAGAGAGAAGGAAACAGACCCTGAGGTGGAGACTCAAGGAAACCCCGCTCCATCATGAGCTGGTGGTATTTCTATACCACTGGATTTGCTCAGCTTGCGCCGTAAATTTAAAACATGCTGCACCCTGGGGACGGGTATAATCAGAACCAACAGGAATGAGGTTGACCAAGTGTAACCGTGAAAAGTGCTGATAACTCTTGCCCAGGATGTATAAATGTTAACTGTGTGATAGCCAGTGTGCTAGCTTTGGGGAGGTATCACCTAGCACCCACCTCTGCACACACATGAAATAAATATCCCCACTCTGTGTGCTGTTCTGCTTTTTGCACACCGGGTAAAAGAACCCTGATTTTTGGGGCAACACTATCACAACAGCCTCTGCTAAAAAGTCTGTCCCCAACTTTATTATCAGCCCCTTTTAAGTATGGAAAGGCTGCAACAAGGTCTCCCCGGAGCCTTCTCTTCTGCAGGCTCAACACCCCAATTCTCTCAGCCTGTCCTCTCACATCTAAAACAGCCAAGAAGAAAACAAGTCCCCTGCAAAAGGTGTCATCTGCCTGTCAGACATCCACCCTTTAACTTCTGCTACACCCTACTGAACAATTAGGCTATTTGTTGCCAAAATAACCCAGCCATTGTTGCCTATGAGAGACTAAGTGGAATTTTTTTACCTGTAACAAGCCACTTCTGTAAAAGTTACGTTTATGTACATTCTGTAAAACAAAATCCTAATTCTTGGCAGTACATATTTCAATAAATTGCTTTGTTCTTTACATCGCTATGCCTTGATAGTTTATAAATAATACAGGTCACCAGATGCCAGAACTGACTGACATGACGACACACTGTTAGAAGCCCAAGGCTAAACCCAGGGTGCTATATTAGTCAGTCACTCAAAGTACTGCTGAGCGATTCTAAGGAAAAACAAAAAAATCCTGTATCAACAGGGAAACAGATCAGACAAGCCCAGGGCATTTTTACGTGTTTCTCAGTCCCTGTCAATACTTCCAAAACTGGCAGAAAACAGAATTTAACTCACTATATATCTGTTTTGTCCCATCTTGCGACCCCCTACCATCTTTACCCTTCCCCTAGTTACTGCTGATTCAATACTTCTTGGCAATCATCCTGCTTGTTAATTCTTTTTGTGGCAGGATGTTCTTCTCCTATCCATTTTTACAGTTTCTCTTGCAGGATTTATTGGTCACTAAAACCCCAAGTTTCTCATTTGTCTTCCTGTTGTGTTCTTAAAGGAAGTCGCACTTTACTTATGAATGTATAGCAAGTTTTTCTACACAATATAAATCCTTAAAGGCTAAACATAACATCAAACTTTCTAAGAATTGAGCCACCACATTGGGGATGGCTTGTAGATTACAAAAAGTGGGTTGCAGAAGTGAATATAAGTGAAAAAACACCGTTAAAAGGAGCCCCGTGAAAAGTGCTGATAACATTTATACATCGTGGGCAAGAGTTAACTGTGTGATAGCCAGTGTGCTAGCTTTGGGGAGGTACCACCTAGCACACACATGAAATAAATATCCCCACTCTGTGTGCTGTTCTGCTTTTTGCACACCGCGTAAAAGAACCCTGATTTTTGGGGCAACACTATCACAACAGCCTCTGCTAAAAGGTGTGTCCCCAACTTTATTATCAGCCCCTTTTAAGTATGGAAAGGCTGCAACAAGGTCTCCCCGGAGCCTTCTCTTCTGCAGGCTCAACACCCCAATTCTCTCAGCCTGTCCTCTCACATCTAAAACAGCCAAGAAGAAAACAAGTCCTCTGCAAAAGGTGTCATCTGCCTGTCAGACATCCACCCTTTAACTTCTGCTACGAAGTGAAAAAACACCGTTTAAAAGGAGACCCGTAAAGCCACACGAAAACAGAGGCAAGGCGTTACTCCGCGACACAGAACTCAAAACAATTATATATATACATATATTTTAAATCGCTTCAGCCCAGGCATTCACACAAACAGTAATTTCAGTGTGGAGCACAGCCCGGGCCGCCCTTACCCTCCTGCAGCAGCCGGGTGGGCCGCACGGGCGGGACGCGGAACTGTCGCGCCCGCCAGCCGGGTCGCGGCTGTCGCGACACCTCCCGGTCCGACAGCCAAGTGACGGCCTCGTAGTTATCGCCCCGCAGCAGCGCCGCCGCCTCGGCACTGTGCACCGCCACCTCCTCGAAGTGCTGCAGCCCGCCTGAGTGGTCGAAGTGGACGTGGGTGGCCACGGCCATGAGCGGCCGCGGTCCGGCCCCGTCGGCCGGCGCCAGCAGCCCGGCGGCCCGCAGGTAGTCGGGGAGGCTGCGCAGCCCCAGCCCCGCGTCGATCACCACGTCCCGCTGCGAGCCCCGCACCAGCCAGATGTTGGCCCGGTTGCTCGATTCGTAGAAACGCTCTTGGATCCAGAAAATGCCGTCGCCCAGGGGCTTGTGAGCGAACCACTCCAGCGCAGACATGGCCCGGGCTGCCACTCCGGAGACGACGAGCCGCCCACCCGCTGCACGGCGCCGCGGCGGGCGGGGCGGACATAGGCCCGGCCCACTGCGGCAGCTGCGGGGGGGACGGCGAGCGAGGGAGCCCTGAGGGCGGGTGAGGGAGCGCTGAAGGGGGGATCACTGAGGGACAGGTGAGGGAACTTTGAGGGGAGCCCTGAGGGCGGGTGAGGGAGCGCTGAGGGGAGCCTTGAGGGGCGGGTGAGGGAACTTTGAGGGGAGCCCTGAGGGGCGGGTGAAGGAGCTTTGAGGGGAGCCCTGAGGGGCGGGTGAGTGAGTCGTGAAAGCGGGGATCTCTGAGGGGCGGGTGAGGGAGCTCTGAGGGCAGCCCTGGGGGCTGGGTGAGGGAGCCCTGGGGGGAATAGGGGACCTATAGGTCAGGACCTATAACCTCAGAGTACCTGAGGGACGTCCTGAAGGGCGGGTGAAGGAGCCCTGAGAGGTGGGTGAGGGGACCCCTGAGGAGTGGGATCCCTGAGGGCTGGGTGAGGGAACCCTGAAAGAAGCCCTGAGGGGCAGGTGAGGGAGCTATGAGGGGAGCCCTGAGGGGTGGGTGATGGACCCTGAGAGGTGGGTGAGGGAGCCCCAAGGGGAGGGGATCTCTGAGGGGCGGGTTAAGGAGCTCTGAGGCGAGCCCTAAGGGCTGGGTGAGGGAGCCCTGAGGGGAATAGGGAACCTATAGGTCAGGACCTATAGCCTCAGGATACATAAGGGGCATCCTGAAGGGAAGGTGAAGGAGCCCTGAGGGCAGGTGAGGGAGCCCTGAGCGGGGTGGGGATCGCTGACAGGTGCCCTGAGGTGCGGGAGAGGGATCCTTGAAAGGAGCCGTGAGGGCTGGGTGAGGGAGCCCTGGGGGGAATAGGGGACCTATAGGTGAGGACCTATAACCTCAGGGTACCTGAGGGGCATCCTGAAGGGTGGGTAAGGGAGCCCTGAGTGATGGGTGAGGGAGCCCTGGGGGGAATAGGGGACCTCTGCAGGGAAGGATACCTGAGGGGCGTCCTGAAGGGCAGGTGAAGGAGCCCTGAGGGGTCGGTGTGTGGACCCCTGAGGGGAGGGACCCCTGAAGGGAGGGATCCCTGAAAGGAGCCCTGAGGGGAGGGACCCCTGAAGGGCAGGTGAGGAAGCCTTGAGGGGACCAGGGGGTCTCAGCCGCTTCGTGAGAGGGTGGGTTTGGGGGTGGGAATGAAGCCCCCATTCTCTGTCGTGACAGGGCTGGGCGGTGCCAGGCAGGCCGCCGGGATCTGTCTACTGAGCAGGGAGTAAAGAGTGGGGAGCAGAGCAGGGGGACCCTCCGGGGTGTTGGCAGCTCAGGGCGGGGGTGGCGGTGCAGCTAGAGGGGAGAGGGAGGAGCCCAGGGGATGTTTGACCACGGCGGGCATCAAAATAAACACAAAATCTCAGTGCTGGGGAAGGGGCTGGAGCACAACTGTGATGGGAGCGGCTGAAGGACCTGGGGGGTTCAGCCTGAAGAACAGGAGCTGAGGAGAGACCTTCTGATCTCTGAACGGCCTGAAGGGAGGTTGGAACATGGAGGGGTATTGGCCTCATTTCCCAAGTTACAAATGATAGGACCAGAGAAAACGGCCTCAGGTTGCACCAGGGGAGGTTGAGGTTGGATCTTGGGTTCTCCTTGCCATCTACTCTGCCCTGGTGAGACCACACCTGGAATATTGTGTCCAGTTCTGGGCCCCACAGTTCCAGCAGGACAGGGAACTGCTGGAGAGAGTCCAGCGCAGGGCAACAAAGATGATTAAGGGAGTGGAGCATCTCCCTTATGAGGAAAGGCTGAGGGAGTTGGGGCTCTTTAGTTTGAAGAATAGGAGGCTGAGGTATGACCTTATTAAGGGTTATAAATATGTAAAGGGTGTCATGAAGATGGAGCCAGGCTCTTCTCAGTGACAGCCAATGGTAGGAAAAGGGGGTAGTGGGTTCAAACTGGAACACAAGACGTTGCACTTAAATTTGAGAAGAAACTTCTTTTCAATGAGTGTAACAGACACTGGACCAAGCTGCCCAAGGAGGTTGTGGAGTCTCCTACTCTGGAGGCATTCAAGACCTGCCTGGACATCTTCCTGTGTAGCCTCATCTGTGTGTTCCTGCTCCAGCAGGGGTATTGGACTAGGTGATGTTTTAAGGTCCCTTCCAATCCCTGACATTCTGTGATTCTGTGAATTTCTGCCCAGAAAGGGCTGTGGGGCATTGGAACAGGCTGCCCAGGGCAATGGTGGAGTCACCATCCCAAGAGGGGTTGAACAGATCGAGATGAGGTTCTTAGGGACATGGTTCAGTGCCAATGTTAAACTAATGGTTGGACTCGATGATCTCGAGGGTCTTTTCCAACCAAAATGATTCTCTGATTGTGTGATTTTAAATTTCAGTCCTTTATCTGCTCTTCCCTTCCACTGATTTCACCTGCGTCTGAAAATCAAGGATCTGAACACAATCAAGAGTTTTCTGAGGAAGAGACACACAAGAACCTCCTCACACCGATCACTGTCTCACCTCCAGTGCAGCCAGCAGGGACCACATTTCCACAGGCGGTTCCATCCCCAAGACTGCTGCAGCCTTTGCCTGACTGACTGCCTGAGCAACAGCGTATGTAGTTTCAAAAGAATTGTAAAAGCTAAATTCTGAAATTCACCATCACATTTGTACTGTAAATGGCGCAGAAACTATCCATAAACACAAAAATGCATCCAGCTGCTCTATTGGGCATCCCTTGTGGCAGCTAAAACACTAGTTGTCCTGGCAACTTTGTCATGTCTGGTGACTTAGTTGTACAACTCAACTTCTCCTTCGTGATTTCTCTGGTCATCTCTCACTTTCTGATGTCAGTAGACATAAACCTTCTAAGCCAGTATGCTTGAAAAAATAATGAGTTTCAGTAAAACCGTGGAGTTGAAACACCACTAATTTGAAATCTTGTTGCTGCTCATCAGACTAATGTGCTATTTCAAGAGAATCTTACTGAGAGTAAATATTGAAGCAGCATTTATAATATGGAGATTTATATTAACTATATTTAATGCAAATAATGTGTCTCTCCTTCCTAGCTGGACATCTCCCTAACTTTTTTCCTTCTAGTTTTAGTTCCCTTTTTTCACATCTAGATAAAATAATTGCTCATGTTTGGGGCTTTACAGTATCTTTTATCTTTCTTCATTCTGCCAGACTCACATCTTGCTTTTCATCTTGTTTTTTTTAATCTTGTTTTCAAATGAGTTTTCTTTTTCTTTTTTTTTTTTCTTTTTTTTTTCTTAGTTTAGTTTACTTTAGTTTGTTTGTTTATTTCCAGTTAATTTAATAGTCAGGCTTAGCTTTTGCTTTGTTGTCTTTCTTAAAATGATTTATTCAGGTCTCCCTGCTTATTTTTAGACAGTTTTCTGTGCTGATGAGTGATGTGGCAATATGTAATGTGATTTTGTTTTATCCAAGCAGAGCTTATTTGTGTTGAAGACAATAAGTAGGAAAATACTTGCATCAACCCGTTTCTCTCTGGCATTTAATAGAAAGGCTGTTGCTTCAATGTAGTGGAATCATAAAAGATTGTAATCTCAAGAATGCATTTCTTTGCTCCTTTATAATAATTCTCCTCTGAATTCTGTGTTACTTTAGACAAGTGTAGGTATTGTGCTGCTTTTTATTTCCTGTTTGAACTAATTATCCCACCCGCACACTAATGGTGGGAATAGATGTGATGATTCAGGTATAGCGGTAAGTCTGCAGCACACACATCCTTTCCAAGCAGGGTGCAATACCATAACCTTGCAATTATTGTCAAACAGAATATGAGATTTCTGGGCTGGGACCTTGAATGTAATTTTATGTGATTTGGGGAGTGCACAGAAGCACATTGCATCAGCCGGCCTTCTCTTGGGTCCCATTTTTTGACATCTTCCTCTGCAAAAAATGTGTTTCACACATCTTGCTTTGCTTGCTGACGCATGGGTCATACAGTCTTGAGATGAAGAGTGGCCTAACAGTGAAGGCGGTGAGATGTTACTGAAAGTGTAGTTTCGTAGGTTGTTTTTCTTTATCCTTAGTGAAATATTTTAGCGAGAAACAACCTCCTTTTATCCACAGTTAGCTTGTAGACATCCTGGAGTCCTTTGATGTGTTTACTTTGAGCCTTTTTGCTTTTGTCTCTTTATCAGTACCCAAAACTATTTATAAATATAAAGAAAAAAAAAAATAAAAAATGAAGGGACAAAGAAGCCACAAGTGAAAAACACAATCTGCATTTTGAAGAATAATTAAGAAACTGCAAAATGTGTTCACCAAAAGTTCAGGGTCCTTGAACGATTTTGGTTGGTTTGTTTGTGGGTTTTTTGTGTGTTTTTGTTTTGTTTTTTTTTTTTCTCCTTATCTTGTTTCTGGTTCTTCTACTCCGATTGAACTCAACTCAGAGTATCTCAGGTTTAGAAGAAGGAAGTTTAAAATTCCTAGGTTAGGAGGTCATTTCAGGCTGGCAGAAATGAGGGAATGCATTTGATTTTTAGGCATGTACCAAATTTACAGTATGTGGAAGATCCGAAGGTGGGCATTAAAAATGGCTTGCAATTTAAAATTATCTTTGAGAGTGGTTTTAACATCATTGCAATCTTTGTTGGACATTTATTTTACAGGTAGTATATGCATGCATTTGATATATGTAGTAAAAATAAATCTTTAAAACTCAGTAATGTTTTCAGTAGTTGCGGATGGCCGGGTCAGGTCGAGGAAGAGGACGTGCTGCCTTTACCTTCGACATTGGGGCTATTGGCTTTTCTAAAGGTGCAGCTTTACCCGATGTCGTCTGTCAGCCTCCACCGCCATTCCCTGTAAGTACAGCAGGTCTCTGAGAGAGCACTCTCTGTATTCAGGTACAGTGTATTCACTCTTATGTTTGAGTAATGTAATTAAATATATGAACAACCCTAAACACTTCAGGACAGTTCTGAACTATTTAATATAAATAGTTGTGTGGGTTTTTATTATCACTTCCTGTCCTTTTGCCAACTCTTGTATCCCATATTTAACTAGATAGCTTGCAAGGTGTTCGTTCATTAAGTCCTCATCATGAATAACAGAAAAACTGGATATCTGAATTGGTTTGAAATGAAGCTATGCTTGTTTTTGAAGCTGTGAATAGATTTGCTGATTTTAGAAATTTACTGTTGATGCAAACATAAGATATGATCATCTTGTACCTCAGAAGCCAACATTTGAAAATAATTTGCATATAACTGAAAGATATTTTATGTAATTAAGGAAACTGAGCTGAGATTTGACTTTGGGATGTATTTAAAAACTTACGGGGAAGAAAGAGCACTTTCTGACCGTGTTTTGCTGTGCAGGGAAGCTTCAACAATTTTGAGGTGGAAAAATAGTCTTACAACATTGAAGTGTTATATAAGAGAACTTCCCAGTTATGTCAGGATTTGATCCAGGTGCATGATTTTTTTTTCTCAATCTCACGTGTTACAATGCAGACAGAACTTGCAAGTTTGGCATGTAATTGGTGCTGTGCTGAGATTTCTCTGGATAATTACTTCATCCATGGTTTTAACTTACCGAACCAGATGTTATATATCCTCTTAGTCCACTTTTACAATTAGGTTGCATGATTTCATTGGTACAAAGCCATTTGTAACTATTCCTAATGTGAATGTTGCACTGTGCTTGATAGAAGGAGGACACTGAATTCTGTGTGAACTACAGCTTCTGCAGCTACAGTCGGTGGTGGAGCAGCCTTGTAGGAGAATTACTAGCCCTGGTATATCTAATGTATACAGTGAAAAAGTTAAAGATGCTTTCTTCCTCCTGTGAAAAAATTTTTAGAACTAAGTTAAACTTCTAGTGCCATTCAAAAAAAATCACAGTTAACCCATAACGAGGATAAATAAAAATTTCCGGAGTTACGTTTAGTGATTGGGCAGTAACCAAAAATGTATTACAGATGTTGACTGACTTGGAGTGAAATTATTTTAAGCAGTGAATTGTTGCCATTGCATATTTCTAATAGGCACATTGTGAGTTTTTACAAATTTCTTGTAAATGCAATTAGAAACCTAATTAAGGAGCATCAGCTTACCATCAGCAACATTAGTGATATGAAGTGTTGGGCAGCTAGCAAATACAGTTGGAAGCAGTAAACTCCTTTCATGATCCAGCTTTGGGACTTGTGAGGGCACTTTGTGCTCTGCAACCGACTGCTCAGATATTGATTGCGCACCAACATCCATTCTGTAATTCTGTCTCTGGCTCTGGTTTTCTGTATATTTTAAAAACTGTTTTCACTTATTTATCTTTCCCATTTTCAAGATTCATAGTTAGAAAAAAATAAATCAAACTTTAACAATTAATTTGAATTCAATTGACAGGAACTAAATTGTGTGAGGGCCTCGCGCTACCTGGTTGTATGACAACACAGCTTGTGTCTGTGACAATAGTCACGGAAAGGGTGTCCATGTTATTCAGAGTAATCATACTTAATGTAGTTAAAACACTGTTCAGAAAAAGGTTAAGACCAGTGCTACCCTGAACAGAGAAACAATGGTTTCTGAGTAAGCCAGACTGGTATGAAAGACTGCTTTTAGCAATTAAGAGCTTAATGTGACTCTGAATGACTAATTCACCATTTTAATAATTGTCTTTTCTTGATTTCTTTATACATTTTTGCAGAAAGACACAGCAAGGTTCAGTTGTAAACATAGTCATGCATGTCAGAATGCAAAATACTTGTGAAGTAGCATAATGCATAGTTGCACTCTTCCATGATTAGCTGTGTTTATTGGAGCTTTTATTAGTGTTCCTGTATGTTCGATGGATATTAAGACCTCATAAATAATAAACATAATTTGTACAGAGTACAGACAATAAGCCAGTGCCTCTGAAAACAGGAGAAGATGAAGATTACATGTTGGCCTTAAAACAAGATCTTAGAGGAACTATGAAAAGAATGCCTTATTTTTTGGCAGTAGAAGAAGATTGTGAAGGTTTGTTTGTGTGCTTTTTATTTTTATTTGTATCTTCAGTAGATATTATTCCGTGAAGGATGATGTAGTGAAATGCATGTGTGGAAGATGTGTTTTGTACTGATAATGAGGAATAAAAATTGGCAGCTGAAGATAACAGGTAATTTTTCTGCTTTTACTGTAGTTGTAGGTTACACCTACAAGTGCTGTAACTGGAAAGCAACTACTGTGTGAAAAAAGAGGTATCAAATATCTATGCCATTTGATATACACTAAGAAACTCTTATACCAACTATATGCAGTCCTTTCAATTATATGCTAACAAATACAAGCAAAATAGATATTTCTGCATGTTAGAATACCCTGAAATTTTTGCATTGATTGGAGCAAATAAATACATAGTAAATACCATTGTTGAAATTTAGCTTGCATTTTAATTCTGTAAAGACATACTTAAAATAATCAAGCTTGACATTCTAAAAGGTACTAGTTTCCACTCCCCTCCCCTCTCCACTTAACTCAATTAAGGAAGGATCAGTAACTATTAATGGCAAAACACCTGAAATATGAAGATAGAGCTGAGTGATTTACTAAGGTTTACATCAGAAGCAGAGCTAGGTGAAAAGTCAAAGCTTGATCATATTCTCCTTAACCTAAGAATGTCTTTTGCTTACATGTAATTAAAAAATAACAGCTTTGTTATTGTTTGATAACCATAAACGCTCTGCTGTACTTGACATGCAGAAAACTGAGCTACTGGGAAAGAAGGGGAGCAGTGTAGGAAGGTTTTAATGTCTGTTTACCTTGCTGTGGGGTTGCTGTAAATCTAGCAGTCACATGAGGTTATTACTGTGAGGAGTACTTCTTATTGTTTGTGATTTTTGCCAAGTGCTATCATCCTCCTGAGTGCTTGTTCTGAATAGTATAAATAAGAAATACAACATTTTAGGAAATGCTACATGTGTCAGTCCCAGTCAGTGCAACAGGCAGTCACTAAAAAGCTTTATAAAAATGTTTCAGAAATCCAAAGTGGCAAAACACTGCATAATCTTTTCCTTGCTATCTTGTGCTGATTTTGGATAATGGGAGCTGACTTGAACTCAAAAACATGAGGTTGTATTTCCAGCATAAATCCATCCAAATATTTTCTGACTGAATATTCATGATGCTGATACAATGCAGGTACATAGTCCAATCCCCTCTGAATTTTTAGTAATTTTTGTTCATGGTGTAGTGGTGAATTCTAGAGGTTTTTGAGACTGCGTGCATTTTTTTATTAGGCTTTGAATGTAACACTGATTAACACACCTTATTGATTGTCCACTTGTTGTAAAGCACCGTTTAAAATGGAGCAGCACTCTGCAGTGTAAGCGGCAAATACGCTGCTGAACAGACATTGTGGCTCACAAAAAGCAGAGTATTTCCTCCAACTTGCAGCAGGAGCAGCTGGCAGCTGTCAAGCAGGACAAGCTTACAGCCCAGGTTGGACGCTGACGCTGTGGCCAGGTAAAACCTTGGTTATGAGGCAAGGAGAACGGATCTGATCTTCATTTCTACATCCCTTTGTGGTGGTAGAAGAGTTTCAAATGGCTCTTTTATCACATCTCCTCTTTCATCTTCTGAGTAAACAAATTTCAGTCTCTTTGGATTCTTGTCTCAGCAGAGGCTTGCCATGCTCTTGATCTTTGTCAGGCTTGAAGTTTGCTGTTTCCGTTCAAGGCACAAAAAAGGAAATGGCTCTGCCTGAGAGTGGGTCAGGGTTATTTCCAAGGAACCAGTCACTTTATGGGAACATGTTCTCTCTCCTTTCCAACTTCACCTCACGTGATCGTTCTTGGTGTTCACCTCAAAATCGCCTTTGTTTCTGCAGCCTTCTTTCTGAGTTGGAGTGATCTCTCTCTGTTGCTGAGTGTGTTTCTTAAAAGAACTTCCAGCTTTGAAGACTGTTTTTCTACAAAAACTGGCAGTTGCAGGGAAAGCGGGCAGACAGCCACTTGATAGACTCAAATAATGCTTCCCATGTTCTCATCATCTCCTTAAGGGTAAATTGGTAAGTTGAGGTAACTTTTTCTGGACCTTTAGTTGTACAAAAGTGCCTAATCTGAGGGGTGGGGTATAATTACGTCAGTGGTACTCTGGAGTTTAAAAAGCTTGCTTTCATCTCAGTCACAGTATGCAGTTGTCTCTGGGCCTGCCTTATGTGGCAGAAGTGGCCTGGCTTTAAGAAAATCCCTTTCTTCACCTGCAGGTAGATTACTTTTAACTGATCTTTTCTGTTTTCTGGTTTACAACCATTTTCTCCCCTTTATTTCATCAAAACATGTGTCAAGCGGGGGGACTGTGTGCAAGAACTTCTCAAATTGGCTTTGCTACAAGAACAAATGGATTGTTCTAAATCCTCAGCACAGCATCTGTGAGCCAAATGGTCCTTTGAAGTGTGAGAAGGGAAACATTTTAATTAGTTAGGACATAGCTAGCTATCTTTCTTTCATTAATCAGGTAGTAAATGAAAGCCACATCTAATACTACCTGGGAATTCTGATGCATTAGTGTGCCATACAGAGCAGATTTTCATCATTCATTTCAACACTCACTTTGAGTGAGTAGCAGGCAAATTCTAGAGTAAGTTTTCTGTTTTCCTCACTTCATAAGCTATGAATCGTTCATATTTTTCCTGTAGGTCAATATGCTGTGACTGGGTGATTGTCACCTTGGCAGTGGTTTGTAATTAATTCATTAACTGTGAGTGGCGAGAGCCAGTTAGACATATTTTTTTACTGTTGACATCAGCAAATAGTTCTTCCCTGAATTGCCTTGAGCTGAACTCAAAACTACTAGTTTCTTTCCCTTTCTGTGCCGACAGTTTCCTACAGCATCTGTGAAGGCCACCTGCATTAAATGCCTCTTGAGACACTCAATATAAATGCAAGCTTTGTGTTGCACAGTTTTAAGTAGGTCTTCCGCTTGTCCTCTTAGCATAACTAAGTTTGAAACGGAGCTTGATTTTTGATGTCTTTCTTCCCCTTCCTTCTCTCTGGTGGGTATGTTAGAAGTGACTATAAAGGTCACAGTCTCTCTTTGTTACCATTTTTTGTGCAATACTCACAAAAATTATCCATGTTTGGTTAATGAGTTATTAGTGCAATCAGAATCAGTAACTTTGCATCGAGTGAATTTTGCTGTTGGGCATGGTACTTTGGTAAGAAAAAACGGAACCGATTTAAAAACTCTTAAGTTTTGATATTGCTTTTGTCACTGGAGATTGTACAAGGAAGTTTTTTTTGGATGTACTTTCACTATATAACTATTTCATTATTTACAATGCGCTTCTCAGTTTAGTTCTTATGCCTGGAAAGAGGTTAAGTGAACTAAAATATGTTGCTGCTGCTTTGGACACATATCAGTTACGCTGTGAAATTTTGCCATTGCAGAAGTCCTTAAAGTCTTGGGAGCTGATCAGTCTGAGACGTGGCTTTCTGAGACCCGGGAATTCTAGATAACTCTTTTTGATTAGCACTGTGGTGATAAATGTCACTGGGTTGTTTTGTAGCAAAGGTTTGTGAAACTGTTGAGGAGTAGTAAAGTTGGCATGCATTTCATGTTTAAGCATTGTTTCCCTGACTATATCTGCATTTTCTGTTTTTATACTTTCCAAGGATAGAAGTATAAATGATAACAGTTTTCGAGTTTTGTGTTTGGTTTGCTTACTTGTTTGTTTGTTTGGGGGAGGGGAATGGGGAGGAATGTGTTGATAGAAGTGTGTTGATTGAAATGAGATACCCCAAAAATGCAAAGCAATATTTGGTGGGTTTGCTTTTTTGGGGGGATATAAAATCCAGGTCTTGTAAGTACTTAGCAAATTATTAATCCTGTGAATTAGCATAAGAACTGCTCAAAGCAGTGGCATTAAACTGTTCAACAACAGCCCAAGGAAGTATTCAATGTGGGATAAAAAAATACACAGTATGTTTAGTTATAGAAAAATACAAGGACAGTTTCTGGATTGCCTTTTTAATTAACTGAATTTGATAACTCTTTGTATCCTTCTCTATAGCAATTGAGAGGTACAGTAAAAAGTACAGTGAAAAGAAGCATGCAGTGTGGACCCCAGGTAATATCTGAGATTATCAAAGGCTAATTCTTTATTAACCTGTGAAGTGTTTTGTTCTTTTAAATGTTTGATTCATTATTTTTCAAGCAATAAAAAAGTATGCAAATCCTTAGCAAGTCATGTAGTCCTTGCTTTCAGTGTTTTCAGATCGAGGCCAAGTATTGTTTTGTCAAAAAAAAAAGTCAATTGTTGTAATTGTTGTTAAGTGGGTGAAATGCCATTCCTCACTCTAGTTCCTCAATTTAAAGTGCATCTAGAATTCAGTAAAACTGTTGTGTGGTAAAACTCTGAGGAAGTAGAATCAAGCACAACAGAGGCTCCTGCCTTTCCTTGGTGGGTGGCAGGAGGAGGATTACTGCTCTAAATCATCATTCATATATATTAAAGCTATTTTCTGTACAGATTGGAGAAGACTCCCAAGAGAGATGAAGCCAAGGAAGAAGACCAAGAAAGGTAGGTTATATATTTTTAAGGAGTGTTCAGTACATACTAGTTCAGTGATAGAAGAAATACTGCAGCTAGTTAGGGAAAATAAATGGTGGAAATGTTAATTAGTCTGAATAATTAGGGCTTTAGGCAGACTTTTTGTAAATAATTTACTAGTCTGCCTGTCTTTGTGGCTTTTGCCTTGCTTCTGTAGGATGTTTTAACTTACTGGAGCATATTTATCTTCCTTTCCTGCTTCCTTCCCTGATGTACCATATTAACATATGAGATATGTAACAGTGAAAGATTAAAAAAAATGCAAAACTTTTTGTTTTGAAAGCTTATATCTTTAATCAACACTCACCCTTCTATTCAATGAATAGCTAGCTCTTCAGATTTCCTTTTGCCTTGGGTTTCTCAATTATCTTATTCATGATTTGGTTGAATTTTGCATTTTTCAAGCCTTTTATGTGTGATTTAATGTAGTTTTTTTTTCTATTTTCCATGGGTTTATTTTTTTCTTTATTTTCAGCTTTCTTCTGCAGAGTTGTGAACCAGATTCTTCAACAGCAGTTAGAGCTGGTATTGGTTGTTCTTACAGGAAAAAAAACTTTTTTTATTACACAGTATCATATGTGTATTTGTTTTTAAAAGTGTCTCCTAGTATGCATGATTGTTATTTTCGGTTCTCTGTAGAAGTCTGTTGCTCTGTTGATGTGAAATGACACTTGGCCTCCTGTATCTGTCTATGTATAGTCGTTTACTTTATTGTTCTCTTTGTCAAAGTCCTTCATGTATCATTTTTCAGTTCAAGGATAAAATAGAAAAAGAAAAGGCAATGTGCAGTAGTCATGGATACTGGCTCAGCTGAAAGCTTTGTTCCTTTTAAGAGTGTAATAGAGAAGCACGGTACTAAAGGTAGACTGCAAGATTCAACTGAAAATTAAAGACTTATTTGCAAAATCTCTAAAGAATAAATGAGTACATACCTCATTTTTTTCCTTAAAAAAAAACAAAAAAACAAAAACAAAGCAAAGAACAAACTGCATTGGCTTTTATGAGCCTAGATGCAATTATTACCTCCCCAAGATCCAATTAAATTTATTATTTCTTGTTACAATAATTTGATTATTATAAACAAGAAAGAATCACTGCTCACTGTGCAGAATTTTTCCTTCCTTTTGTCCCAGTTTCTCTATTTGCTCTTAAAAGTATATTTTCTTACTTAGTTTTAATAACAAAGATCAGCTGATCTCAGAATTTGATTTTATTTTTAAAAAAATACATTTTTCTAAAAGCAAAAATTGTGGATGTAGGAGGTTTTGGGGCAATCCTGATGACACAGAGGCCCCACAAAAGTCTTATGACTCAGGTTTGTAAATAGCTGATCAGTGAAACATTAGCCCTTCCGGTATGTATCTTTGTTGTATTTTGACAACAGCCATCTTAGTGATGCTTTTTAACTGGGCAGGGCAAAGGCGAGGCAGTTTAGAGAATCTGCACCAAAACTGAAACACACTTCCCACCACTCTCCCTTTGCAGATTGCAGGAGTGTTTTGGGAATCCCTACGCAGTTAAATCTACAGGGATGGCTGCATTTTTACACACCTCTCCCTCCTCCTTCCTGTTTTCCGTGAATGTTTTAACCCAAGACCTGACCACCTGCCCTCCTAGTGACAAAACTTGGGGTGGAATTCCACATCTCCCCCACACTTAACCTGGGCTGTGGAACACAGTGTCCTAAATACCAGCACTGCCTGCCAAAAAAAGCCCCAACATTGACTAGGTCCAGCTCTTGTAGGTCAGCTATATGCATATGTATATAGCAATCAGATGTATGCATTTAAGCCCAAACACTGTGAGAACAGGTATTTGAAAAGATTAGATTGTATTCCATTGCACCTCTAATCTACATGGATCTAAAGGGCTATTGTGCTTCAAGTTCTACTGACGATGGGTCAGTGTCTCTAATTTTATAAGCTCCGGAGAGGCCCAGCATTTAAGGAAAGATCTTGCATGTTTGTTTTCATTTCCAGGCTGTTCTATAGGCATTATCTCTCAAAGTCTGCAGGGGTTTCTGCAAACATGGTAATTGTGAATCTCACTTTCCACTTACTTTCATTGAAAGCCTGCTTCATTCTGGATGTGTTTGCTTTGACGCTGTTCATATGTTATTACAGAGCCGCTTGACTTCCTTCAGCTCTGTGCAGTGCTTTAGTCACATAGTCTACCCTATATCACAAACCTAGGCTAAGCACTGAAATGAAAATGTTATTTATGACAAATGCTTTTGACAAAATATGGTTGTCTTCTTAACAGCTCTTAGTGTTCTGCTTCCTTAGGTATTAGGCCAGATAAAATGTATAACCATATTGGGACACTCTCTGCTCCAGAAAGGATATCCCCTCCATCATTGAATAAATTTTTCTTTCTGATACCACTTAGTACAGTCTAGCATAAAAAAGATATAAGTTACTTAAGCTAGCTTGTGTGAAGCTGCCTTGTCCATCTGCAGCCATGTAGCTACACCAATATTGCACTTTACGCAGGCAGTTTTACCCTGCTGAGAAGAGCTAATCCGTGTTAGGTACAGCCCTGTGTTGTAAGTTTTATGTGGTTGTGCCGAATATAGCAGGAGAGACAAAAGACAGTTATGTTGTGGAAACGGGATGGCTCACAAAGTTCTCTAAATGCTGCAACATCTGTGTCTCTCTGGAACGTTTTTGTTTCTCCTCATCTACTGGTGAAATTGCACTCCTGCTCATCTTAGTTTAGGGTGCTGCAATTCAGGTAGCTCTTCCTGGGCTGCATGAATGCTATTTTTGACCTTCACTCCACCAAATAGTTAAGTAGCATAATGGGGTTTGATTGTAGAGAGTAACTTGATAAGGATGATGTTTGTGAGTCAAGGGAGCAGGTGGAAATATGCCCTGTGGACTCATTAGACAAGAGCCACTTGTCCAAAAGCCACGTAGCTGCAGTAACCACACCTGCTGTGTTGGAGATAATAAACTGCTGTCTGCCTTTTTTTAGCTATCTGACACACCCAGCTGTCATTAATGTGCTGCATAAATTAGTAACACTAGTGAAGTTTTATCTTTCAAGATGATAAAAACCAAAAACTCAGATTTTGTTCTAGTTTCTTAACATATTTTGAGCATGTAGGTGAAAAGTATTTTGTGAAGCTGCATGTCATACTTTGACCAAACCTTTGGTTAACTGTCTGTTCAAAGTGAATTTCAGACCCTGTAGGCATCACTTACATAAGTCAAACATTTACGCCTCCATGAATGATGTAGCTCAAAGTCTAAGGTAATTTTAATACAGAAAATATTGTGTTTCCATGGCATACTCAAGATATAAGCTCTTAAGAGCAAGTAAAACCATATGTTCTTCCATATTAAAAATAAAAACACTGATGTATTTTATTTCAGCAGGTGCAAAACCAAAAAAGGCAAAAAGCTCTGAGCCTAAAAGTAATCTGGATGTGTTGAAAAAAATTGAGGTAAGATGTGCCTACTCTTCCTAAATTGTACATTAGAAATTGCTGAAGGAAAATTAAACCTTTTGTATGTTTTTTTGCCACAAATGGCCTTTTTTCTAGCCTTGTCTTGTGACTCTGACAGACAACTGTTCTGCAATGTGCTAGCACAAGGAAGAAGATAATGATAGAGCCTGGCTGTGGGGAAACTGTTTTCTTTGCTCCTGTTTGAACACAACGACCAATTGTTCTTAACTAAGTAGTGATGTAGTCTCACTGTGAACAGCAAAACTACTAGTAGAGCTTATTGGAGGAGAAATTGGTGCCAGAGCTTTTTAATCTATTGCTGTTTTGCCAGTCTGCTGGTGTTGCAAATTAAGCAGTTTAATAAGTTGAGAGGGAAGAAACATACACAAAGATAAACTTAGGAGGAAAGTGACCTCAGGTTTGGAGGCAACTACCCACCATGTGGGAATGGGAAGTTAAAAGGTGAAACAGTGTTGTATTTTTGTGGGTGATCCATCAGTTCACTGCAGGTACATTATTATATACAGTATGTGGTATTGCTCTATCAAGTATGACATATCTACCTGTCAGGAATTCCAACAGTGGATGGTAGAGAGAAATAATCATCTCAGTTTATTACACAAGACATACTTTTGGACTTCAAGTTTGATGGCTAATGCTTGATCAAATAAAGCCCTTATGAAGTTGTCATGCTTCACATCATATTTTAAATATTGACAAAAAACATTTGCACAGTATCGTTATGTGAGTTGTCTTGCCGTTAAATGCAGCATAATGCTTTAGTAGCATGGAGGATATGCTGTTGCTTTAACACGGGATTACCGTGTAAAGGAGATTGCCTTGTGACAGGAGCTGGAGAAGAAGGACGATGAAGAAGAAAAATCTGAAGATGAGAAAGACAAAACGAAAGACAAAGAAGGTGAAGATGATGACGAAGCAGAAGAACCAGAGGAATATGATGAAGAGGAGCATGAAGAGGTAGGAAGTTAGTTTTCCTATTTACACAAAGTCAGATTGTACTCATTGGGTAGTGTTTTGGCTGCCAACCAAAGAAGCGTCCCTAGCTTTTCTGACACTGAGGGGCTGTTGTACTGCATTAGTTTTTCTTGTTGCGCTACAATGTGTTGTAGTTCATTTAAGTGGGTGTTTTAGGCTTGTTACTACCAAAGAGCTTTGAAAAAAGATCTCTTAAGCAGGAATGTGTCCTGCCAGAACCAATACATGCAATCATTAATTTTCATCATTGAAAAAGTGATGCCTCTTCTTTTCATAGATAATAGAACTTCATGACAATATTTTCCTTCTTTCCCAGAAAATAAGGAAGGGAAAGCTCCTATTACTGTTTCAAAACGTAGGTGCAGTTTAAAGCATGTTTCCTTCATAAATTGTCTCCTCCACAAATACAGTGATAGATTTTTGTTTTGTTTTGTTTAGGAAAATGACTACATTTCTTCATATTTTGAAGATGGAGATGACTTCGGTGCTGGCAGTGATGACAATATGGATGAAGCAACATATTAGCTATTGCTGCTAGGTCTACACTGCTCAAGCCTTACACTACTTGAAGTAGAATTCCGGAGGTAGGCCGAGTATCAACAGAACTAATGCTTTAGCTCTGTTGGTTTTAAGTATACTCTCCAAAGAAAAGGTTAAGCAATTGTTATTGATTGTACTATGCTGTAAAACAGGATATGGGATCCTTTGTTTTGTTCTTTTGCCAAATGTTTTGTGGACACTCACCTTTCTAAGGTTCTCTGGAATGCCTACTGATGGAATAAGCTTATATATGCCATTGTATTGCACAGAAGAAGAATGTATGCATTTTAATCAAAATGGTGCCTAAGCATTTGCACTAGTCAGTTCTATGCTTTAGCAGTCAAATCTTGAAAATAATAGTGAAGCTCCTGGATGACTGCAGCAAAAAGAGATACGGCCTTTATGGACATAAGCTGCTCGTATTTGGCATCTGATGCCTCTGAAGTAATTTACATAACTTCTGAATTCAGGTGAGTGAAAATAATTGACCACTAAGCACTTTAATATAAACTAACTTGAAAGGACCTTAGTAAAATGGACAAACAACATAATGAGAGCATTTTGAAGAGCTATTATTCTACTTGAACTCATTTTTTTTAATATCTTTGTAAGAAGGAACTGTAATATTTAACCATGTGTTTACCATTATGAAACAGTGTAAGTAATAATTAAAGGTTAATTTCATTTAGAAAGAATATATGGTAGAATTTAAGACTGAAAAAATGTGGAACCCTTGTTTTCACCAGTGGCACAGAGATTAGTGATGAGAATTTTAGTTGTCTGAGTTTCGCTGCCTCTTAAGGTGATACTAACTTTCCTCACAGAGCTGTTGAGATGGCAGATGATGGTTATGTATTGAATTGTTAATGCATTTATTTACTTTCCTACATAACAAACAAGACCAAAACCTAACAATCAATACAAAAAACCTCAGAAACACAGGAAAATAATGTGGTGAAGTATTTTGATGCTTGAGGTTTTAATTAGGAAAACAAGGCAAGAATACTGAGAATAGCAAAACCAGGATGTTTGGAAATGTTAATTTTATTTAAGAACCAACAGCTGAAGTGTAGAAAACTTATTCCTGAGATTAGAAACTTGAGGAAATGATAGAGCATTCTCTGTGTCCCATTGTCCCTTGATGATACAAAATTTTACTGATTAGTGTTGTTATTGATCAGTGTTATTACTATTGATCAGGGTTGTTTTTTTTATTTACTTTTTTAAAGCACTTTGTTACTGATAACTAATGCTGTTATCAGATCTAATGAAAGATGAGTTTTAAAAGAAATTATTTTATCAGCAAAGGAAAGTACAGAAGTTTTTCTTGCAAGTTTGGCATTTTGTCAAGCAGTGCTTTACCTCACCGCTGACTGGAAAATAATACTGTATTATTCTATAAACTTCTGTGTGCAGTAAGAATTTGTTCCTTAAGGTGTAGCTTTCAAGTGTTCTGATAAAATTCCTATCAGATGTAAAGGAAATGAAACTAAAATGCTATGCAGGTCACACCTCAGAGGCATACCAATTTTATTTTGAAGTGTTCATAGCTATACAAATAAAGTTTAATAAACATTCTGCTGCATTGCATAGGAAACAGATTTCATCTGATCATTTTCTTCTAACATCACACGTGCCAGCAGCTGTTTCTTGAACAGGTGTGCCTGTTTCTGGCATGTGATATACAAGAGAAAACCAGAAGACATTGTGAACAAGGTAAGCATATTGAAAATTAAATGTGCTTGCCTCAAGTATAACTAGTATTATCTCCTACTAGCTGTTTCCCCCTGTGCAAGGTAAACAAGGCTCATTGCCTCTCACACAAGTAATGCAAATAGATGGCTTTTGCCAAAGACAGAACTAAGGAACCAACACTGGAAAAGTATTACTGCCGAAGTTACCATTTGGGCACAAGCTGCGCCTTGCCTGAACAGGTACAATACCTGATTTTGTAGCAGACACTAATTCTTGGGGACCAATGACTCTTCAGTCATCATACTGCTAATGGGAGAGACTGTACTGTTGAAAAATACTACTCTGGAAGAAAAAAGGTCTTTTTCAGACCTTTAAAAGCTGAACTGTGGTCACCTCTGTCCTCCAGAGGGAACTACAGAGTTTAGGATGGACCATCTAAGGCCCTCTAGTTTAACAATGGCAATTAAGGCAAATGCCTATGAACACACAGAGTTCTGCAATGATGCACCTCTGTGCAAAGGAACTTCTGAAACAAAATGAGATTGTGCTGTTCCAGCGGCACAACAGTTGCAGCTGTTTCTAAGCTGATTTTCCAGCTGCTTAGAATTTATTCCAAGACCATAACACTGATAAAACTTAGACTGCTCTTTGGGTCTCAGCAAACTTCAGGTTTCTACAGGTGTTATGTTCAAATCGTGTCTTAACAGCCTAGCAGAAAAACATCACTGCTTCATACAAGGTGGCATAGCTTTCAGTGCATAGAAACATCACCACTTAACAACTTCACTACCTTAATTTTTTTATGCCTATTTCTTAATCTTAATTTCACAGAACTAACTTTACACAGAAAAGTTCCAAGTTCTACAGGGTGTGCACGGGATAAACCATTAAGGCTCCAGTTATGGTATGCTAGATGTGAATGTTATATGCAGATACTGCCAACAAAGTACTTGCTGGCCAAGGATTTTTATTTTAGATAACACATAAAAACTAGCCAAAATAAATACAAGTAGGGGCCTCCTTTAAGAAAACATGCAAAGTATATAGAGCTAAGAGTACATTATATGCACCACTTCCACTGCAGTCTAAAATAAAATCTTTATTTTACTTATATTACTTAAGTTCTTCTAAAAGCAGAGGAGCAGAAGTATTTAAAATAAGACTTGCGTCCTCGTTCAGGATTATTTTACAAAGTTACATTTTCAGCCTTTATAAAGTAGTCATACAAAGACTATTTGTGACAACATAGCCCAAAATATAGCAGATTTAACACATTTACATTTTATATGATCCAACAGTGCAATATGCACTTCAATTGAAAACCAACTCCCTGATCAACAGTGTGTTGTAATTCATCTAAAACATGATTTACCACTCAGTTCTGTTTGGGGTTTGTTTGTTTTGTTATAAACAAGTCAGTTTCTAAAAGATTAACTTTACAGATTTTTAATTTAGATCAGATTTAAGTTCCATACAGAGCAGTTACCGTGTTTACTCAGGGCTGACATGTGATGATGCATTGCCAGCTGTGTTGTGCTTCAGAAGAAAACAGTAAAGATCCCTGCATCCTGCAGAAAGCCAAGCAGCTGATGCCTGCAGATTACCAGTACTGGCAGTCCTACAATCTTGGAAAGAGACCTACTGTATCTTCAGATAAAGTCAGCTCTCTAGATTAAAAACAAGCTGTATGAAATATGCTACATCATAAAATGGTAGAAGCACACAGGGCTCTTGGTTAGAGTGTAACATGGTACAATAAAACTGCTACCCCTTTGTGTTTTTCTCATGACTAAATAAAGGCCCGTCAGGCTTAACTCTGTGACAATCAGCCACAGGCCATCCAACGCTGTGAAAGCCCAGAGCCTGAGATACACTGAAGAACTATTTGGCTGTACCACCACAGGACAAAAAACAGCTGTTAACCATTGATCTCTTTACTCATACATCAACAGCAAAGACCTTCCTGACCAAGTCAAACCACAGCTGATGTTGAGTTCAATTCTGTACCGATGGCAATTTAATACCCATCAGTTCAGGTATGTACAGTAAATTAGGCTTATGTTGCATCATCACAATAGCTAATTTCATGTTCTTTCAGAACTTCATAAAAAATGGAAGGACAAATATTAAAAATATTGAGGCTTCAGAAACAGAAGGGGAAAGAAGCAAATCAGGAACAAGCTTGCAGCAAAAAACTGATGCGTTATGTACCAAGTTTCAATCCTACATAAAAATAATTTGTCTATGTGCCAAAACTCTGTTATCTGGACTAGAGCAAGTCACCTTTTAAAGTTCAAGCCATAGAAGTGGTTTCACATTAGCCACCATAAAGTATTTTGCAATGCAGTTTGTCATACAGCCTTAGGCAGAATGGGTACTTGAGTATTCATGCCTCTGTTATTGGCATGTTCTTTTAATGGGAACAACTATTATTTTAAAAGACCTCTGAAAGCAAGCATTAAGTGAAACATGACATTCGTGCCTGTTTGCAATCCCTCTTCTATGTGGGAACTATGAGCAGTCTCACTGTCTCCACAGATGCCACTTTGAACAAAGGGTTCAAGAGCCACAGATCACAGATCCAAGTACAGCATTTCCCTGCAAGCTTTGGCCTGCTTCAATTTCAATAGAATACATTAAAAGTTATCTAATTCATGTCCATACACTGGCATGGCAGTGAAGAGTATTTACCCCACTTCTTGGGGCAATAGATGGGGCACAAGTCTTTTAAAATGTAAGTTAAGAAAGCACTTTGGAATAGCTCAAATAGTTACAAAACATTCACTTTATCAGATTTCTTCATAAGGAATATACTTAGTCAAGACGCTCAAAGGAAAGCTTATAATGGTTTAAAGGGCACTGATTATAAGTTGTATTCTATTATCTTAGGCTTTGATAACAACTGGTATTTTGAACAGGGCATTGTAAATCTTACTACACAAGGCAAACAAAACAAACAAACAAAAAATAGCAGGCAGCATCTCAGTTTTTACTTAAAAATATTCTGAGTACACAAGTACCTCATTTTTTCTGTAGGAGAAGTCCAGGTTTTTGTTTGTTTGTTTATCTTGTAGCATTTTCGTGTCAAGAAAAGAAAGGAAAAACAAAGTTGTTCAGGAAAGCCCAAGTGAATCATCCAAGAACAGAGTGGTTAATGAATACACTACTGCATAAAGAACCAAGTCTAAAGCTCCACCTGGTCTGTTCTGCTGCAATTTCAGTGTGTTGCTAGCAGTCACTAAATCTCATTTGAAGTTCTCTAGGAGATTACAGAAAAAAGTTAGTGTTTGAGGTTAATGGGCACAAAACCATTAGCACAGTTAGTACCCAAGGAACTGCTGTCTGAATAATCAGTTGGTCCTGAACTGAGATTAACTGGAGGTGGAAAAAAAAAATCCTCTAGCATAAAATAAAGACTACTGAAGCCATCACAGCAAAGTGCCACACATCTGCACTTCTTTCATTCTATACACAGCTGACCAGATGAGAAGTGCAGCCCAGTCAGTTTTCAGTAGGATGCCATGGAAGGATCAGCAAGACTCTCAGCTGGACTGTGTTGAGGCACAGTGTCACAAATAATCTTACTGCCTATACTGAAAAGTACTGAAAAATGAATAAACCACAGGCACAAGATTTGAAGATTCCAGCTTAAGTATTAGCTACTGCCTCTATAAAAGTCACTTTTAAAAAAGAACTTCGCAGTGGCAATTAATTATGGAATGATTTGGTTTTAAAAAAATCTTACTCTATACAAAAGATAGCATTATGAAAACGCAGTTTTAACTGACAACTGTAAACCCGATATTAAAATGTCAAGTGTGCTATGCAATCTATAAATACTTCAAGATGTTTAAAAGTTAGATATCCCCAAATGCCCATTTTAGGGCTGTAAAAGGTACAGTGAGACTTTTCATCTGTTAGTTCAAACTACATTTTTTCATCTCATCATTAATTAAAAAAACATATGCCTATCAAAATAGAAAAAAGTGCAAAGCTTCAGAGACAGTTTTATACCTTGATATCCCAATCTTGCATTAAAATCTCCTGTGTCAGGCATATTCAGAGATTACATGATCCACAGAAATATCCTTGAAGTGGAACACTGCCCAAAAAGGCAAGTCACACATCAGTACACGTTTTCTCCGCTTTCCATACGTATTTTGTGTTCTGTGGTTTCCCCTTTATCTAATGCTAGGTTATGTGTCTATGGATAACGGTTGCCTGGGGTTTCCCGCTGTTAAGGCTGAAGGTCTCCTTGATTATCAACATTTATAATACTCGCTGGATTAATTCCATTTTCTATTTGTTTCGGATGCGATGCTGCTGTGACAAACACGTTGGAAGATTCCATTGTCGAATGGTGACTGACATCTGCTTTCACTAGAACTTCGTAATACAGGAGATAAAAAACTGGAGTTACTATGCCAATAATCAACATAATCACAACAGCTGTCCACCATCCTATACCCCAGTCTGCTCCATAGTAAGGATCCTTGCATTTTTTAGTTTTACCATCAGTTTCAAAGCAGATCTGTTGGGCTGCTAAGGCAGAAACAACTTCATTAAGATTTTCTCTCTTTGTATCATTACACTTCACTATTTCTTCTATATCTCGATCCAGTTCTTTTAAGAAGTTGCCAGCAGTCTCATTAGCAGGGAATTTATCAGAAGGTGACGCTTCCTGCACTTCTGGAGAACAGTGAGCAGGCCGAAGGACTGGTCTTCCTTTTGGAGTGACATGTGTTTCAGTCAACACACTGAACTTTTTCACTGGAATTTTGATAGATCTCAGGGCAAAAAAATCTTGATCATTGATAAGATTGTTAACTCTCTTGATATCTGCAACCTAAAAATAACAATAATAAAAAAAGTTTAAATATCAGAGCTCCATTGAAGTGAAACTCTTTGAGATCACTACATCCTTGAGAAATACCATTCTTCCCTAATGAAACAAAAGCAGAGCCTGTTTCACCTTTTTTTAAAACCAATACCTATTCAAACAGTATGAAGTGAGGTCAAAGACCAAGTCTGAACAATATTAAAGCAAGAAGGTAATTACGAAGTAGCAAACCTCACTTCATAAGACTGAAAGACTTCACGCATACACACTTCAGGTACATTCATCTACCAGTTGCAACTATCTGAAATGAATGGGATTTTTCCTCGGTGTTCTCACATGAAGTACATTACTGTGAGTTCCTAATTAAATTGAAGACTGCTGAGTAATTAAAAATTAGGAGCTTCCAATTCATCTAGCCGCAGCAGTGGTTTGGATACTGTTTCTACTTCTGGGGAATAAGACAAAAACTAACTCTAACTTCAAACTCTCATCCTACCTCAAGTCAGCTCTCCCCCTTCCTTATTCTTGCTCAAAATTAATCTCGTTTTGCTCTCAGTAAATTCAGAACCTAAATTTAATGTGAAATACTCTGCAAGCATTTAAGTGCCCTTGGAGAATTGGAGGCTTCACGTCCGTCAGCATGGAAGGCCCAGCCAGAAACCTCGCCATAACGAAGTACTTAAAAATCAGAACTTTTTTGCAGCACCTGGTAAGCACACAGGAATTGCGTCCTTTTCAAGATGCACAGTACCTGAGTTCAGATCCTTCCTGTCCTCACTGGGAGGAAATTACCTCAGGAGGAGTTACAGACAGAAAACAAGGTAGTCAAGGACCCTCTTTGCTCAGACTGTTCCACTTACAAAACAGACGTGGCCACAAAAATTAACTTAGGGCCACCAGTGCCTACTGCCTGCACTAACCTCACAACATGGAAAAGTGTTTCAGTTCCTGTGACGCTGTACTTGTTATGTGTACTGTGCTCAATAAATCAGATAAGCATAAAAGACTGCCAAATGCAGCATTTGCCCCAGTGATTAGTGAATTTCCATGAATTCCAACAAAGATAGCAAGCTACTGTCTATTTCTGAGGCTTGATCTAGTAAGGCTGCTCAAAACACCTAATTGTGGTGGGTTCTGAAGCCAAGACTTGGTTAATGAGGCCAAGGTCTGTCATGATTATGAAATTGCTATGTCAAGACTTTGATACCTAAGCTCCTGACAGGAGGCCCCTCATTTTGTTTCTGCCTGAAGAACTGGGTAACAGCAAGACTTCTGTAAATAAGGATTCTGAATTTGGCTAAATTTGACCTCTTGAAAACTACACATCTAGCAGTCAGTCCACCAGCACACACAGCTGATTTCCTGTTAAAACTGCACAGATGCAAAGGCCAACATCAACTGAGACAGAAGTCTCTGCCTAAATTAGCACTGGCCAGACAGAAGTACCGGGTAGGAAGGACACTCACCAGACTAATTTAAGAGCTCTTAACTAGAAGTCATGAGGTCTGAGCAACAGAAAGGAAAGCGTGGGGCACATGGATAGAGACCTCCCAGCAGTACAACGTGCTCTTGCTGATAAATACACAGGCAACTTAGCAGAATTAAAAGGCAACTACAACTTATTTTTTCACTCTCCCTTAAAGGAGTTAAGGCTGCATAAAAACCATGAGAGTAGTCCAGCAATACCCTTCTCATGACTAACTCTGACAGCAGAGACAGCGCTAGAAGTGTCCACATGTGAATATGCAGGAATGTCAGTTTTACCGTAGAATGTACCCTTCAAGAGACACTGCCACAAACAAACCCATGTATCCATAGAAGTCTATGGAACTGGAATGCCAGCATACTCTGAACTTCTGAAGCCCTGGTAGCGCTACACGTTCAGGGAAGAGCGGCTGGAAAGCTGCCTGGTAGAAAAGGATCTGAGGGTGTTGATCAACAGCAGTTGAACATGATCCAGCATTTGTCCAGGTGGCCAAGAGGCCACCAGCACTGTGGCTTGCACCAGCACTGGTATGGCCAGCAGGTCCAAGGCAGGGAACGTCCCTGTGCTGGGCACTGGGGAAGCCAAACCTCGAATCATGGGGGCAATTTTGGGCCTCTCACACCAAGATAAACCTTGAGGTGCTGGAGCAAGTGGAGAAAAGGGAACAGAGCTGGTGAGGGGCTGGAGCACAAGTGTGATGGGAGCGGCTGAGGGACCTGGGGGGTTCAGCTGGAGAACAGGAGCTGAGGGGAGACCTTCTGATCTCTGAACTGCCTGAAAGGAGCTTGGAGCCAGGGGGGGTCGGGCTCTGCTCCCCAGGAACAAGCGCCAGGAGCAGAGGAAACGGCCTCAAGTTGCACCAGGGGAGGTTGAGGTTGGATGTGGGAACAATTTCTTCCCCAAAGGGCTGTGGGGCATTGGAACAGGCTGCCCAGGGCAGCGCTGGAGTCACCATCCCAAGAGGAGCTGGACACAGAGATGAGGTTCTGAGGACATGGGGCAGTGACAGCGGTGGGTTATGGTTGGACTCACTCATCTTGAGAGTCTCTCCCAACCAAAATGACTCTGCGATTCTATGAATGGCGTTTCTGATTCGCTGTCTCCACAGTAAACACCTGCAGCCACCCAGCCCAACAAGGCACCGGCCCCGCTCGCAGGCAGAGCCCCGAGAAGCCTCATCCCCGCCCGGCGGGAGGGAGCGGGGCAGCGCCCGGGACTCACCGAGCAGCAGAACTGCAGCGCGATGGCGTTCAGCGTGTCCCCCTCCTGGATATCCCTGCTCAGCAGCACGATGTCGTCCAGCCGGTCCCTTGACGCGCTCCTCCGCACCTTCTCCCTGCCTCGGGGCCGCAGCTCCGACACCTCGCCCTCCTCCTCCGGGCCTTCGCCCTCCGCCGCGCTCACGAAGGGGAACAGGTGCCCGCTGACAGGCGGCGGCGACACCGCAGGCGGCTGCAGGCCGCGGCCGGCGCCCCTGCCGGCCATTCTCCGCGGGGGGCTCTGTGGGAACAGACCGCAGGCGTGACACCCTCCGCGGGAGGTTCCCGCGAAACAGCCAAACCCCGACCCGGCTTCCAACCCGCCGCCGAGGGGAGCGCCCGGGCCGCGGCCCTACCTGCCGCCGCTCCTCATGGCCGCCGGAATGGCGGCCGCGCCGCCACGTCCGCAGGGCGGCCCCGCCCCCACCGCCCGCGCTTAAAGGGGCCGCGCGACGCTTCACCCGGGGGCGGCTCCTGCGGGGAAAGGATCCCGGGGTCACACACAGGGTCACACACAGGGTCACACACAGGGTCACAGAATGTCAGGGATTGGAAGGGCCCTGGAAAGCTCATCCAGTGCAATCCCCCCATGGAGCAGGAACACCCAGATGAGGTTACACAGGAAGGTGTCCAGGCGGGTTGGAATGTCTGCAGAGAAGGAGACTCCACAACCCCCTGGGCAGCCTGGGCCAGGCTCTGCCACCCTCACTGGGAACAAGTTTCTTCTCAAATTTAAGTGGAACCTCCTGTGTTCCAGTTTGCACCCATTGCCCCTTGTCCTGTCACTGGTTGTCACCAGAAGAGCCTGGCTCCATCCTCGTGACACTCCCCCTTTCCATCTTGATCCCCAGGAATGAGTCACCCCTCAGTGTCCTCTTGTCCAGCTCCAGAGCCCCAGCTCCCTCAGCCTTTCCTCACACGGGAGATGCTCCACTCCCTCCAGCATCTTGGTGGCTGTGCTGGACTCTCTCCAGCAGTTCCCTGTCCTGCTGGAACTGAGGGGCCACAGCTGGACACAATATTCCAGGTGTGGTCTCCCCAGGGGAGAG
Organism: Columba livia; assembly: GCF_036013475.1. Classification (NCBI taxonomy): domain Eukaryota; kingdom Metazoa; phylum Chordata; class Aves; order Columbiformes; family Columbidae; genus Columba; species Columba livia. Next base: position 81,379,369 of record NC_088642.1, read on the forward strand.
CAGAGGGGCAGGAGAACCTCTCTGACCTACTGACCACCCCCTTCTAACCCACCCCAGGTACCATTGGCTTCCTGGCCACAAGGGCCCAGTGCTGGCTCATGGTCACCCTGCTGTCCACCAGAGAGAGTGCAGAGGAGGCGATGGAGCTGGTGAGGAGCTGGAGCACAAGTGTGATTGGAGCTGCTGAGGGACCTGGGGGGTTCAACTGGAGAACAGGAGCTGAGGGGAGACCTTCTGATCTCTGAACTTCCTGAAAGGAGCTTGGAGCCAGGGGGGTCGGGCTCTGCTCCCCAGGAACAAGCGCCAGGAGCAGAGGAAACGGCCTCAGGTTGCGCCAGGGGAGGTTGAGGTTGGATGTGGGGAACAATTTCTTCCCCAAAGGGCTGTGGGGCGTTGGAACAGGCTGCCCAGGGTGGTGGTGGAGTCACCAGCCCTGGAGAGGTTTAAAAGGTGTTTATGAAGCAGAAATAAACAGCAGAGCAAATTATACTATTAAGCGGCATTCTTTATTTTATCATCACGGGAGAACACTGGGGATCATCCTCCATGAGTGCTCCCAAAACTGGATGCTCTTGCATTGCTTATATTCACATAATTATTACGTGTGCATTACAATTTTTGAAAATTTTGACATATATCTATACTAAGAAATAATTGATGATGTTAGTTATAATTGTTTAGTTTCTCACTTACAATATATCTACTAATTATTAGTTGAATATAAACTAAGCACTCTGCTTCTAAACAGTGTGTGGCCAAGCTCTTCTCAGTGACAACTAGTGATAGGACAAGGAGCAATGGGTACATTAATCTTCTGTTTCCCTCTTGTCAGCCATCAGGATCTAAAACTTGAGAAGTTCCCAGGCAATTTGTGTTTATCCCTTCATGCCTCCCCCCCTCCTCAGGACTAGTACTGCAGAGATACAGGTGTTCAGCCCATGCTAATGTATTTTTTCTTCACAAGAGAGAAACCATAAATTAAGCCCTGTTGGTATTTGAACTTTTCCTTCCCTAATAGAGCCATTTTCGCCATTAACTATTGGCAGCTGTTGCAGTTGCTGAGGCAATGGGCAGTGGTAGGAAGACCTACGAGTGTAACTAGTGAATTTAATCTAACGTGGGTTCCCTCTGACACGGCCTTAGAAGGAAGTTTTTTATTACAGCAGGAGCAAGTACAGTATTTCTTACAGAAGCTGACAGCTCTAAGGTTAGGTTGAACATGTTGTAACAAATGATTGCCTCGTTGCTGAAGACAAATGCAGTTTTGAGTCTGGTTCTTCAACAGATTAAATCTAACCTTGAAAGTAATTTTATGTAAGGAATTTATTTTTCTTTTGTTTTTAGAGCCTTGTTTTTAGAGCCTTGTTATACGGTGTTTTCAGGCTTCCCTGAACAACTTAAGAGGTTAGAAATGTGTTTGCTATTAACAAAGGCAGAATTCTTCTATGACCATAGTTTTGAAAACTAAATGAGTTTGAAGACATAAATGTAAGAGCAAATGATCATGTAGCTTTATTGGCAGTCACCCTTGACACCCACGGAAGCTAAAAAACTGTGAAGACACATTTCCAGGCATTGTAAAATAGTCTACCAAGGTGCAGTTTGTTTTTGTGTCTCGTTTTAAAGACTAAATGTATATATTTTTCAATATCTACCTTACAGTAGTGCTCTGTTGTGGATCAGGTAAAACTGAATTATTCCTAAGGCTGTCTGAGTACTTCCTGGTAAATAACATCAACAAGAAAAACGACATATTTCAGCATAGGTGTTCTGTCAAGAGCATAGAAGTTCCATGTGGTAAGTAAGAGAAACTTTGCATGAAAGAATATAAATAATTTCGGGTGCAGAAGTCAGCAGTAGGTGTAAAATATGAGCTGCTCTGATTAGGCAGGTCTGATTGCTGCCCTTGGTGGAGGAGCGTGGAACAGTACTAACGTGTGAACACAAAGTTGGGCACAGTTAGTAAAAGCTAATTTGCAGGCTTTCTTATTTTGAAATTGTTAAGATCTTGCTGTAGATGCCAAGTGTAATTAGAATTCCCTCCAGCCAAAGTTTCTTCTGAGTCTGGAGACTATTTCTAAAGCATTTCATAGCATCTTCCCAGTCAAAGCCTGCTCAGAAATAAGCCTTCTATATTTATTATGGGTCAGATGCACAGTTTGTGCTATCATTGCTGCTCTGGAAGCTTTAGATACTGCCTTACATAGAATCTGCAATGCCACAAAGACAAGCTTGGATTGTCAGATTACATGACAAATGTTCAAACATCTTGCAGGGGTCCCAGAATGATTTTGTGTTTCTGTGGATGGCAAAATATAAGTAGATTGACTCTTCCACCAACTATTTCTAGCAAGAACGATATTGAAGGTGACAAAGTTGAATTAATTTCCCCTAAAACCCTAAGCTTTCTCGTGGGATCTCAAGTTGACAAAAAGTAATTATAACTTAGTGAATGAGAATTCCACCCATTCAGAGGTGTCATGCCACATCTGGCAAAGAATATCTGCAGCTCCAACCAGTTTTGTTTTGTTTTTTAAAGGAAGCTTTCAGGAATAGAAGTGAAGCAACTGTAGTTGTCTGTAGCTGGGAAACTGATGACTCAGACCCTATTCATGCTGTTGAAAGACTGTTTTATGAGGCCCGTCAGAGCTGTGGGTGGACCTGGAGAGGAGTCTGAAGGCAGACTTCACAGGCAGTGATGCCCGCAGCGGTGTCTGATGATTGTCCCATCATACGCCGCTGATGGCATATCCTTTTGGAGGTTTTCTTTAAACTTTGGGTGGGGAGGCTGCACAAAAAGGTCAGGGCAGGGAATTTCACCATTTCTTTTATCCAAAGAGGTGTACTATCAGGTCAAAAAAGAACTGCTGAAGCAGCACTCTGCCTGAGAGAGGGAAAGAAAGTATTGGAGTTTGCTTTGACCCTGCTACACCCCTGTGTGTAACCATTTGTAACTAGTGACATTTTCCCATCAATAACAAAAGGGTATATTCCAAACTTGATGAACAAGACTGTAGCTGCATAGCTCCCATGAATGCTAATAGGAATACAGCCTTTCTCCATCCTCGTGTAAGTTACTTTGCATATCCTAATAGTGCATTCTCCGTGAGCGACAGGGTCAGCGTTAATCACTCCATAGCATTACAAGAGCAACTGCGGAGATCTCTACCGTATCCCCCTTGATCATGTTATATCTGCTGTGGCTTGGTCAGAGCTAGGAAGTATGTGAGTAGGAATATTAAAAAGATCTTAAGGAATTAATAGAAAAGAACTATAAATGAGATGTTGGAGGGCTGATATAACTTGTTAGTAATTTTTAATTTTTAAAAAAACAAAACAAAACAAACCCACAACAACACACACAAAAAAAGCCCCGCATTTTCTTTCTGTCTGGAAATTACTTGTGTGTCGTGTGCCACCACTGTTTTTGTAAGTTTTTAAGTCATTCTACAATTCGGAACCACAGGGCTGGGTTTACATTTAGATAGTTAGTGCCAAGTATCTAAGTGGATGTTTTAATGACGTGATAAGCTGTGACTCATTAAAAGATTCACACAGAAATAAATGGACAGCCTTTGTTTGTCTCTGCTTCCCTGCTTACTGCTTGCAGATCGTACTAAAATTGTAGGAAATAGTAATGTCAAGGTAGATCTGAAGCTCCAAAGGAATCTAGACAAAATCTGAAGCTATTAAGCAGTGTCTGACTGGAAGATGTGTCAGACGCATTAAGAGAAGCTATTTAAGAACTATAAAAGCATACATGCAAATAATGCTATATCTGCAGACACTTGCAGAATAGTCTGTTTTCTAGTGGAAATATTTGCACACATACATTTAACTCTTTAAGTATCATAATCTAGACCTAGATCTTCAAAATTAGCAGAAACCATTTTTAGTTAGCAAGGTTCCAACAATTTCATTTTAAAATGTGTTAAAAATGACCACAACATGTATTTTTTTTTTTAATTAAGTGTTGTTGTGGTTTTAATAAGAATAAATGCAAATTTATCTTTGGATTGAGACTCTGATTTCCCAGTTTCAAATTTCTTGCATTTGCTGCTTACTTTTGTCACAGAAACACCCCAAAATTACTCCAAGCAAATGATAAGCCTAAACCAACTTTAATTTGGAACCAAAGCCAAATGATAGACTGAAACGAAGTGACAGAAAGCAGTGCAAGCAGGGGGGTAATCTAAAATCACTCCAACGATATGTAATACATTTCAGGTTCATTATTCCAGTTGGGGATATTATTACCACACAAGAATGATGATCCAGAGCCTGCACACACTCACTCAAATAGAAACTGCTCTCACTCAAGAGTGCCCAGAGGAAATAATTGCTTGCTGGGGCAGGGGGCAAGCGGTCAGTCAAGGATATATCCAGAAGAAATACTTTCTCACCAAGGAGGAGGTGAGAGCTCTTAATTCTGGGAAATCTCCTTGAACGGCATCCCTCCTTAAGAGGAGGGTTCCCATCACAGTCCTGCTGCTCTGAGGGTCTTCAGCAGGGGCCCCATTTGTAGCCTTGTTAGATCTGGCTGTGGGCATTTATGGACGTGGTCCAGAGGCTTCTCTGGGCCTGGGGCACCTCCTTGGTTGAGGACCCTGTGCATGGTGGAGTGTGAGAGGGGCAAAAGAGCTGCCATAAGGGAGTGGAGCATCTCCCATGTGAAGAAAGGCTGAGGGAGCTGGGGCTCTGGAGCTGGACAAGAGGAGACTGAGGGGGGACTCATTCCTGGGGATCAATATGGAAAGGGGGAGTGTCAGGAGGATGGAGCCAGGCTCTTCTCGGTGACAACCAGTGACAGGACAAGGGGCAATGGGTGCAAACTGGAACACAGGAGGTTTTGAGAAGAATTCGAGAAGCAACTTGTTCCTGGTGAGGGTGGCAGAGCCTGGCCCAGGCTGCCCAGGGGGGTTGTGGAGTCTCCTTCTGTGCAGACATTCCAACCCGCCTGGACACCTTCCTGTGTAACCTCATCTGGGTGTTCCTGCTCCATGGGGGGATTGCACTGGATGAGCTTTCCAGGTCCCTTCCCATCCCTGACATTCTGGGATTCTGTGATGTTGAAAGCTCTGGAGCTTATCGGCATGGGTGTGACTGCCACAACCTTTTAGTTACTTTTATTTAAATTTAATGTGTATTCATAGCAGAAATATGCTGTGCACCTTCCATAACACAGCCAGTAGAGTGCATTGGTTGTTTGATATTTAGTTTTCAAGAATCTTTAAAGAGCTGCATATTTGCTTCTGATTTACATTTTACTTTGCTTAGCTCAGGTCTCCTCTGAATAAGAAAATCTACCAGTGAAGCCATTGAGTTATGATAAAGACAGAATGCAAGAATGAAGAACGTATGTTTCAAAATTTATTTCAAATTATTCACAGACATTTTGCTATAAGATTCTGAATTCCTACTAATATTGATGAGTAAGACATGCAGCATGATAAGTAAAGTGTTTATTTGGTTGGTTTGGCTTGCTTGTTTGTTTGATTTTTTAGATTGTCATAGATTATTTCCAGTTTTAGCTGGATGAATCTGTAGCTAAGTCCAGGAATAGCTGTTACTTTATCACATTATTTCCCTGAATAAACTAAGGAACCGTTTCCGTGCTCAGCTTGTTTTTTCCCTAGGGGATTTTTTGCACTGTAGTCGAGTGGTTTTTTTTGTTTATTTGTTTGGATTTGTTTGTTTGTTTGTTTTCTTTTTCCTTCTTTTCTTTCAATTAATTTAACGTTCAGAGATTGTTAACTTTTGCTCTCTGCTTTCTCTAGCTCTCTTTTCTTGGGGAATTTGCTTTGCATCCTCTGTGAGTTTCAGTGTTTTTAAAATGTGGACACCAGAACTTTATGGACTTTCAAATATCCACCTCACCAGCGCTACATACAAAGGTAAATGATACCCCAGCCCCAACTGTTGTCACTAATATACTGTCGATGTATCTGAAAATCAAACTAACTGTTTTTTCTTCCTTCTCATAGCATCACATTTTACACTTGTGGTGAGCTTCTCTGGTGGTTTCTTCAGATGAAAGTGATTCGGAAGACCATTTGTAAGGTATAACCTATATTTTGATTTTGAAAGTATTCAGTAAAGTTAACATTACTCGTTTTGACAGAACCAGCTTACCAGGTGAGCCATATCACTATAATGCTCTCATTTCCTTTCTGCTAATACTGACATCGCAAACATTGATTTTTCTATTTACAGGGAGAGAGGGTGGAGGAGAAAGAGATCTATTTGTAATCCTTGTTGAACTACATAACAGAATTATTTTTATTTGTTTATAATTAAATCTGTATTTTGGTGATAATCTCTTTCTGAAAAATGCTTTTTGAGGTCTACCAGCTAGTTTTTAATCCATTTCACAGAGTTGCACTGCTTACTAGCATTGTACCATGTCTTTATCAGACGGTAATGTGATTAAAAAGTCCTCCAACTATTCAGTTCTATCACCATAATTACTGTCATTCAAATTTTTAACCCAAATCACACTGTTTGTATAATATCACATATTTATTTCATTCCTTTCTTTTTCCTTCTAATAAGTGAAATCCCATATCAGCCTTTACATTATTTTAGCTAGGTTTGCTGTCAGGCTGCATTTATAGTCTAAACTTCCTTTTATATCTTTGTAATTGGTTGGTACGTACAGCTCAAATATGGTTATTAAGCTTGTTGTCTTGCCAGCCCAGGGTTTTTCCCTTATATCTTTAATCTTCTATAATTTATACAGTGTAATTTAAAATGCCTTATTTCTAGTCTCTTTTTCCATAGCCTGTATACTGATTATTTTTTGTTTCTGAATGAGTTTTTGCTATACTATTGCACCAAGGTGCATACTTATTCAAATGTTTTTTCTTGATCGTAGAATACTGGCTTTTTGTCACTCTAGTAAAATCTTATTCTTCATTTGGAAAATGAAAAGCTTAATGATTTTGAGTGTTTTTCCCACACAGGAAGGAGTTGAGTGTTATATGGGATTTCAGCTGTGGCTGGAGCTTTCTTTGGCCTCCGTGGTATTGATAATTCACTCTTACTGGTGCCACTGCTGTGTCGGAGTGGTTGCATCTTTATCGGTACGGACTTTTCCCCAGTTACAAGCCCTCCGGCACACAAGTTTTTTACTGCGTATATATTCTGTATTGGCACATTGCTACCTACAACCGAGAAAAGCTTTCACTGGCAAACAGTCCTTTGATGTCACTCCACTGAGTGGGAAAGTGCCCTTATGCATCACTTTCATCCTTTGTTTTAAGCTCCTCGTGGCTGGAATCGTGGGGAATGCTGAACAGCTTTTACAACGGGGAGAGGGAACAGCAGAAGGGAGTAAGAGCAGGAGCACGGAGTATGGTAAAGGATCTGATTCAGAGTCTTTAGAAGATTTACTATACGAGCAGGTGTGGCACTCAAAACCAGCTATATTGATAAATAGTTGAGGTGCCTTTGGTTTTCACCTATAATAGCAGGCCAATGTAAATTGAAGTGTTGAATTAATGCTCTCTGGTCCTGGTGTTACTAATAATAATGGTACTGAAATTGTAAATATCTTGCTATGCTTTCTTTCAAATTTTTGGTATAAAGTTGATTTTTAAAAACCAAAAAAATTATCATGTAGTACAGCTATTGTAATCTAGAATACTTATGAGCAGAGAGCTGAATAAATGGTTGTTTTTCACACAAAGCTTTCTGGTTACAGATTTGCCTTTATCTTTGTGTGTCAGTTTTACATAGCTACAGCATATTTTAACAAGTATGGAAGTAAAATAAATAATCCCCTTCAACTTTTTTCAGCATTTAAAGTATGATTACAAATGTGCAGTTTATGACATAAGTAAGAGTGTGATCTAGTAGACACAGAAACTGTTTGACGGGAGGATTTTCATGAATTTTAAAACAGATTCCCTCCGCCCCTGTTTTCTTACAACATTTGTCTTTCTATTCGATTCAGCTTCTATGCAGGACAGCAGAATGCATCAGAAAGCTTTAAGTTCTTTCACTGAGTATCAGGCATGTTAATGCAAATACGTTATGAGTAATCCCTCCATAAGGAGAGACAGTAACACAGCCCACCCCACATCAGTAAAGTGTTTACAAGGTATTAATATGCCCACTGTGACAAGATATATTTAATGGGAAGCAACAAGGAATTTGTTTTATTAGTTATTCCTCCACCCTCAAGTAATAAATCTTAAAAGCTTCAATATTGATTCAATGAAATGAATGGCTGAATCGTTCTGGAGAGGCTCTGACAAGTGGACAAATGCTTCCATGGTTACATTGTGCTATGCAGTATGGTCACCGAGCTTTGTTGGTTTCCTCCCTCTGCCTCTGAAGTAAAATAACAAACCACAGGGAAGTACCACACATGGTGGGCGTAGGCTGGGAACAACTTTAGAAGATCAAGTTAGCTGGTCTCACACAGATTTTAAACAATATGGGTTTTATTGATTCATCCTGTATACCTTAAACGTACATTTCAGTACTTTCTCCTTCATATATCACTTTCTCATGGAACATTTTTATTTCTCGTCTGAACCACCTCTCACTTTTGATTTGCAAAGTCATCAATTAAAAGGTTTTGTGAAAGTGTGTTTTATAGTAGTGTTACATGGATTATGTTTTTCTAGGAGTGTTTTTATATCAAGTGATGCTACTGCATCAGTGTGGGCTTCTGCATTATATCGACAATCAATAATGAAACAGATATAGCACAGAACTTCTATGTGCATTTGTTTTAGTGTGCTTTGCAGTAATTTAACATAATTAAGTGGTTTGATTTTCCATCTCCTTGCATCTAATGTACTCAAATCTCAGGTGTCACAAGGAAGAGGGAGATCACATGTAACTTCGTAGACGTCTCATTAAAAAAAAATAAAAAAGGAAAAAGTAATGGCATACAGTTATTTCATTAGCTTAAAAATATTGTGGGTCAGGTATTACATTCAGAGAACGAAATCCTGAAGGCCTTAGGTTTTGTTCAGGATCAAGTGTAAATTAAACTGAAAGCAGATGTTTCAACACTAGTTGCATCTTTTTTCACTTGCAGGCCAATTCTGAAAAAGCTCATTATCCTCTGCATTAGTAGCTGCTAGGTTTTTGTTTGCTCTGCATGCTTGACAGTCCCCAGAATCATTATCTCAGTATCAGAATGCTAAGGTGTTCCAGTGCCCCTTCGTAGACACAATTTTACAGCGAGGATGGATGCCAGGTTTCCCCACAGCCAGGAGAATAAACTCATAAACATGGAGGATGGTGACTCTGAGACAGAAATTCCAGCCTTATGGCTTTCCTCTGGAAGCTTACATTTGTTGTAGGTACTTAATTTCACATTTACTTGAGTAGTGTCGCTTTGATCTCAAGGGGGTAAAGTAAAAAACAGATAAAGAATTTCAGAAAAGAGTCAGCTCTTAAGTTGAAAAACATAAGCCATTTGTGTTTCCAAGTTGTTTTTATCCTCATTTGAATTGAAGCAAACAAAATACTTATCTGTGAACTGGGAAGGCAAGCGAAGTCATATGGAGCAGCTGGAACCCTTTTTCTTTTATCTTTGTTAGTCTGAAATACTTTTGGAGGACTTTGAAATCAAGAGCAGTCTAGATGCAAGAGATTATGAAGAGTTTTTAATATTTTTATTACGTTTTACCCTCAGAAAAATGCACTTGTGGTAATAATTCTGTTTGAATTTGCAGTCTAGTGCTTGACGTGCTTTGAAGTTGCGTGCTTTCAGTAGTTTGATGGATGTTTTTGAGAAAGCTTCTAATTTGCCGCGTACTATCTATATTGTCAGTGACACGATGCAAATGAAGAGCTCGACACATTGGGAGAAACAAGGCTGCAACTTTATTTAGCAACAATAATCGCACAAGAGGAGCAGGCGGATAATTCTTGCCAAGTTCTCATCTTGCTGTTTCTCCATGTGACCTGCAAGCCAGTATTAATGCTGGCTTGTAGTTGGAGTTTCCAACTGTTTCCAACTGGAGTTTGTAGTTTCCAACTGTAGTTGGAAAGAAGCCACTGAATATTGTAAGACCAAACTGTCTCTTCAGACATGACATTCTTTTTGTGTCATTATAATGACACAAAATGAGAGAAATTGTGTCAAAATTACATGCCTTGATCATCCAAATCTGAGACGCAGTAAATTGAAACAAAGTTGTTTTCTCATTAATTGGTTCATTTTTTTTTTTTTTGCACTTGAACACACTAAAATAAACGTTTTCTAAAAGTCATCTATTTTTTCCTGAAAATCTTGTCATATTTGTAATTGTGTTCAGTAATAAATATCTTGTGATTATAGAAATAGCATTTCTGCTGTAATGTGTGTTAAAATATAGCAACCTCCCACAAACAGCTGCCGGGGAATTACTTTTTTCCTGATAATAGGAATACTTCAATTTTTTTTCAGTTAAAAGCCCCTTTTAAATGTTAACATGAGTGTGCTTTATCAGTATGGAACTGTACCATAAAAAAGGTTAATCTTTGCCAAACTGATCACAGGAGACATAAACAAATTAATGTTTGTCCATTTGAAAAAGAGCATAACCTGCTTGGAAGTTGTAATTTTTCAGTTTCCTAAATCCTGGACATCCCTGAAAAACAGAAAATCAGAACCCAAATTTATCTACATCCATCTGCAGATCTACCAGTCCAGCATAAACTGCTGGGTCAGAAGCATAATACTCAAATATTGTCATTCAGTCTTCTCAGATTATTAGCACCGTTTGTATTTGCTCTGCGCTTTTTCTTGTGTGTGTTTGTTTATTCATCAGGAAAGTAGGCAGTAAAATCAAGATTTTAATATTAAGCATTCCCAGCCCATCAAGAAGGATGCGGAGCGGTTCAGGAAAGACAACAGCGCAAGTGCCTGGTACTGCTGAAGAGACATCGGGTGATACCTGATGGCCATGGTGCATTTCCTCGGTGTGGAGTACCTGGATTGGACTCTCCAGGGAGTGCAGGAAAGTGATTAGAAACCTCATTCCACATTTTGAAGAACAGACAACACAAGCTTAATCATAAGCCCGGTAAGACAGAGTAGTCAGGCTCTGAGCTGAGCCCACTTCTTCTATCTTGCAGAAATTTTCACCAGCGTAGGCCATTGCTCAAGGAAAATCCAGTTTTCAAAAAAAGTCGGGCCACCAAAACAGTTAATTTCTTTCAATAAAACAATCTGTATCTTGCCGATTACTCTGTGAAGAGAGGAGCAAGATCAGCCTTCATATTCTGCCTATACACTGGAACTAATCAGAACAGCGGTCAATGTTATGTATTTTTGAAATGTTTTGTCATATGGGATATAATTTGTTAAGAAACAAGAAACTTGTGTCTGGTATATTTTAATTAATTTAATTCAATCTATGAAGCAGCTACGCACATTACTCCTCATTCTGAGTAATTCATTCTGCTTCAGCTGAAGCAGCAGAAAAGGTGAATGACAGAACAACGTGGTAATCTCTGCGTATTAGATGATCTATACCTGTATCAGTTGCACTACAGATTATTATTTATCGATGTTCACCTTCCCTGTAGCTGTTTACAGACTAAATGCAGAGCTTAATCTTGCCTAACATTAACCTAGGGTCGTTATCCAAAATTTCAAAATTCTCAGGATCTCCTTGTTTGCTACTTGTATCCAAATAAATGCTTAGCTTAGAACTTCAAAGCTTCGATGCCACAGGTGAAAATAAATCTTGATTTAGTGGCATTTATGGATATTCAGAAAAATTTATCGTCAGCATCGATTTTTGATTTCTGATATTAGTAGATTAAGATTGCAATACCTGTGACTGAAAACCAAATGGCCTTCACACAACACAAAAATCTTCCTTAATAGAAACAAAAATGCAAACAAGAAGAGAAAATACTGTCTTCTGAAAGCCCGTGCTTGAAATTTTTTTCCTTCTTGTTCCTTTAAGTCCTGCTTTCCTTCTTAAGGATTTGTTTCATCTTCTAACTCCCTCTTCTCTGGTCTTTCCTTTCAGATGATGCCAATAAAGGGAAAAGGCAAGATTTCAAAACAAACAAACAAACTAGAGTCCATTGATTCTCTTGTTGCTGCTTTCAATATTGGTTTAGTCTCAGCAGAGCCATTTCTAACTTGCAGAGTTTTAATGGATTCAAAACAAAGGAAATCCAAACAAATGAAGAATTGAGGAGTGTACTTACTGCACCTTATTTACTGCTTTTATTGAAAAAGAGAAATTAAGGCTGACATGGAAGCGTAGTTCTGCGCAATGCCAGAGTGTAGGTCCAGTACCAGGCTGGGTTCTTTGGAGTGGGCAGCGTACAGAGTTGTTAAAAGTGCATGTAGAGCATCGCTTGTCCATCACCAACAACCTTCCAGCTGGTTGTGCACCAACGCTGACAAAATCCTGTGGGAGCTCTATCTAATGTGCAACAAAGGGAACCGCATGTCTTTGGAGCGGTACAATGAAATAAAACAGTAATCGAGAAACCGTCAGGTATGGGGAGAAAACCTGGAGTTCCACGCATTGATTGGGAGAGAGGAGCAAAAGCTACAGTTGCTTTGGATTTGAATGCAGGTTTTTTTTTTAAAGACTCCATGGAAGTAGCCATGTGAATTAGTGTTGCGTTCTCACTCTTCTTGTGTTTTCCAGCTCAGTAATTAACAACATTTAATGTGCTCGGGTATGCTGTAATCGAGAACTGATGGCTATTAAGGCAGCCCCTCTGATACTGAGCAGCTTGGTAGCTGTTGGTGGGAGACAAACTTCCCACAGAAACCGGACAACAAAAGGACAACAGGAAGTAATTTATATAAGCTGAAAAACATAGAATAAAATATAAAAAACAATTTTATACCTCAAGTATCCTTTCCACCTGTTGATCCAGCGAGGGAAAACAATATGGGATCTAGATTGTGAGGCTGAGATAGGAAATTAATAATGATACGGTGTTGAAAAACATACATACACTCATCCCTTATCCTCATAGGTCTTCTGTCCAATGCAAAGCTGATAGTGTGGGCCTTTGAAGGACTGCTTGCTCTCTTTTCAGTACAGAAGAACTGGAACTGCTGCATGGGAATAACGTATAATAAAGTACTGATCAAAAATATAGCCATAAATAAAACCATGTGGACTACTGCAAGGAGTGATTGGATATATGGCACATCTTATCGTACACATCCAGCTGAATTCCTTTTGGGTGCACAACATAGCTTTTTATAAAAAAAAAAAAAAAAAGTAGACTGTGTGGGTTTTTTAAAGATAAATTTTATTATAATGTTTGGTGAGTCATTCTATTGTTTTTTTCCATTCACTCTTCTGAATGGGAGTTTTCTCTTATTATTATGTCTACTTTTGTGTCTGCATATTAGATGATCTATACCTGTATCAGTTGCACTACAGATTATTATTTATCGACGTTCACTTTCCCTGTTGCTGTTTACAGACTAAATGCAGAGCTTAATCCCTAACATTAACCTAGTGTCGTTATCAAAAAGTTAGGTGGCAGTCTAAGATACTCAGAGCACAGAAATAAGCCCCTCTTACAGGCAGTTCATCCCGTGCTACTACAGGAGTAGGTTAGACTGGATGGCTGATGTTAGGTAGAAATCTTTCTACTTTGAAGCATCGCTTTTATAAGCAAAACTCTTCTTGAGGTCTTTTTGTCTTTTACTAATAAATTTTTAAAGCCTTTCATCGTTCTAAAGCACCTTCTTTGCCTTTTCTGATTTCTTCACATCATTCCCGAATTGCAGTCTCCATAAGACAGTGTTGATGTAGTGACACGGCCAATGCCATCAGAAGGCAGTGTCCTAATCTTGTCATTTATTTGGCCCTAATACTTGTGCGCTGTGTTCTTTCCTTCCACATGCAAATATTGTATTAGTCTTAGCAGAATCAATGCTTCCTCTCCCTATGGTTTCTATCAGTGATTGCTTTTTCCATATTCTCCAAATAAATTAAAAACAAAGCAAAAGAAGCTCATTTGAAATGCATGACTTCTCAGTAAAGTATAGCAAGAGTAAAAATAATTCTGCTTTCATTCATGGCAGAATCCTATTTTGTGCTTAGCATTTCCCTCTGGCCTTTCTATGAACCAAAGCTGTGAGTATTATGTCTAAAATTAGGCTAGAGTTATATCTGGATTTGTTTCTAAATACTTATATGCAAATATGTATTAAAATAGGCATTTACTATAGATTCTGTGTATCCAACACTAATAAGCAATACAGAATTTTAAAAAACATTTTAAAAACATCACATTAGGTGCATGTTGGTTGTAACATTCATTTTGCAATGAGTTGTGTCAGATGCCTGATTTTTAGAGCTACTTAGAAGTATTGTGAGAACAATCCGAAGTTTTGGGACAATGGAAAAAGGATTCAGCAAGGTCTACGTAACTACTATGTGGTTTTGTACTCTTGTAGATTAGGAGTTTATTGGGAGTTGATTTTCCTTGGAGTTGGAATTGATGCTGTTTTAAAAATTTGATCAAATGATTTCAATTTGTAGGAGAGATGCAGAGAGTGTGAGTTTGTTAATGGATCTAATGGGATCCAGCTGCATGAAATTGTGCTGCTGCTGCATTCGTTTGCAATAGTAGTTCCACTTTTTAAGATCTAGTAGTTATCTCACAGTTTCTGTGAGTGTAGTGAAGAGTGTGTAAATGGGGCTAAAAAAAATTCCATAAAAATTCACTGTTTTCTACATTTTGGGGGTTACACGCATCAGCATTTGTTAGATAAGTATGAATTTTGATTCTTGTTTAACATTAAATGGGAGAATGGGTATGATTTTGGAGCCAACACCCGAGTGCCACCTTTGTGTCTTTTATCTCAGGATTTGCTTGGAGCGGCGGTGACCAGAAAACGTAAATTTGATGTTAGTCAGAGAAATTACTGAGGCAAAACGCTTGATCTAGGACTGGAAATTGTTTCTCCTTGCTGAGGACCGAGTGTCCTGCCGCAGCCGAGGACATGAATCCAAAATCTGTCATAATTCGGTGATAAATCCTACCAGTTTTGCTGCCTCCAAGAAGTGTCCATACGTGTCGAAGTGGAAGAGCTGACGAGGCAGAGCCTGGAGGGGCTCTCTCTGTCTCAACTACAGCAGCGCCGGAGCAATTGCAGGGGTCTGAAAACACTTTCCCCTCTTCAATTCCACCCCCTTTTATCTCAGCAGCAGCGGGAAGGCGGCGGGGGCCAGGAGAGGGAGGAGAGAGCTGGACGCTGCGCAGAGCGGAGGGAGGAGTAGGAGAGGGGAATGCATAATGCGTGAGTGACAGAGAGCGTGCAAGCGGCTGGCTGGGTCCAGGAGACGCTGATGTCCATGTCCCCGGCTCTAGGTAGGTTTGTTGTGGTTGTTGTTGCGGTGGTTGCTTGGGGAGCATCCTGTATCAGCTGCAGAGGTGCTGGCCGTCGGGATGGAGGGTTCTTCCAGCAACACCTGTTGCGGTGGGGAGAGGGTTTGGACTCACCCCGGAGCGGCTGCTGGGTGGTGAGAGTCTGATAAGGTTTCCCTTGTTCCAGCAGCTCCTCTTTCTGCTCCGCGGAGCAGGACAGGTGCAGACAATAGTCTTTCCAATGGAAAATCCTGCTCGCAGGGGATCATGTCAGCACAGAACTCAGTCTAAAGTGTCCTAGCTGGCAGTTTCTAACTTAAAAATGCACAAAACATCAATTTGGCTGTTTAAATTAGGTGAAAATCAAACTGGAGGAGCTGTGTGTGCATTGTGTGTTGTAAGGGAGAGTGAGATACAAGAATGAGTTTTTCGAATCATCACCTGATAAGGAATGAGTTTTAAACATGTTAAATATTAAAATCTGACGTGTGAGTGGTTACAAATGGCAGTATTGCTCATCCTTCTTGCTTTTGGTATGCTGATTCTGTATAAGACGTTGCATAATGCCCTCTGGCTAGCCCAGATAAAGTTAAGATCAACTGCATACAGAACTGCTTGCCAAACATCAATCATTCTCTTTTAATGAGCCTATAAATGCTTTACAGTGCAGATGTGAAATAAGATGTGATTTTTAAAATTTCTTATTATATAGAAGCCAAAAGTGTTTTGTTTTGTTTTAGTAATACTTCACACACACCTTCTAAAATGAATATTTTAGTTTAATACTAAGCATTTTAAGAATCTGCCATTAGGACAGTTTAATAACTGAAGGTAGAGTGTTATATATTTAGTCTATCTATCCCTTAAGCCTTTTCCTACTACATGTATTCAGTGTTTCCATGTGGAAAGAAGAACCAGATCCCCATGGAAATAAAATAATTTATGGCTTATTAGGCTTAGAATTGAAATCACCAAACATTTGATAATGTAAAAGCTAATGTATTTCAATGTTGTACAGTTTTTGATTTCTTATTTGTCATTACTAATATTTATGTTGTTATTGATATCTAACAGGCTGTTTTCTGCTTTATTAGCTTCCTAAAATCCTTTTGTTTTCGTAGTTTCACATGAGGAAATCAATGGTACTTACTAAATTTACATCTGAGTGAACTAATTAACATTGATAATGGAAGCACATGCTTGTTAGCTTGTAGTTGTGGTCTGTGTCTTGCTCACATGGAAGTCAATGGGAAAAATGATATTTGCTTTTGTGAGAACTAGTGCTGGGCAGTTTATTTGTGCTGTCAGCATTTTTAAGGCTGAAAAATAATACTGGGTGGGTTTTAAAGAGTTGATACTAGTGAATGAGATTGGTCCTTTTGCATTCAAACCTACAGTTCAATGCTTCCCTTGGAAATTGTTCTGATCTCTATTTGAATGAAAGTTTCAGAATCGGTCTCAATCATAACCTGTTACTGAAACCTCTAATATACAGGGAATTTTGTTATTTAAGCTTATTGTCTTGCAGGGTTTTTTGTTTGCTTTTGGAATTCCATTAAAAATAGGAGTGCTTAAGTCTGAAAATGCTTATGTGCGTGTCTTACTTAACCTGTGAATCTGATAACTGAAACAGAACTATTGGGAAAGCTATGAAAGCATATACCTTTAATGTATAGCACTAAAGAAGAACACCACTACAGAGGTGTGTAAGGATCTCAGTCATGGGGTACAAACAATTTATGGCAATTTGGGAGAAAAAATTTTATGACCCACAGATCATCATCATCATTGTTATGCTCCTACCATAATTGTTCAGAAATACAGCATGGTAACAATGAGGTGATTGTTAATTATATCTTTGAAAGTACATACCGATAGTCTACAAGCTTAACAAAACTTTAATTTTGGATTGTTTCGTTGAAAACCTGATGGAAATATATGTCTTTGCATCACTCTTCAAAGAAAGGGAGAATTAAAATTTGTCTCAACTACATCTGAAGTTTTTTAGCCTAAGGTGTTTTTGGAAGCACCAAAATGGTAAAATGCCTGTCTGACTCTTCCTATTATTTGAGATAGGATATCTGATGCAATTTAGCCACATTTTCCTGTTGGACAACCCTGCTGTCTGTCTTTTTCTGTCTTTCTTGGTCAGCCCCTTCCAGTGTGTTCTTGGTACTGGGTCTTTTCAGTTGTTCACTAAGAAATACAAAATTGTAGGTAGGCTAGAGAAAATACAAAGGATATGCTGAAATTCTTTGCTCAGGGAGTATTACAGCTTGACCTCCTAAAGGTGTAGTCACGTATGTAACTCTTTCTACACGTGTAATCCTATTGATTGATTTTACTCATTTGAAGAAATTGTGCTTGCATTTCAGCACTGCAAGACTGGCCAATTTAGTCGTAGTCACTGTTGTGTATAACAGTAAATATTACACTTATCCCCACTATAAATTATCATGCATAGTATCTGAATCAATTTTTCAACGCATATTAAGACACAGATGGTATTTAACATCACTATCATCAAATCTAAGCTTACAGAACTATTGCTGTCGATTGTAGGTATTTGCTGTAGTTCCAGAAATTTAAGAATTATGTCTAACAGCAGCTGCATTACTGTCTCCTAGAAAAAAAACCCACATATATATTGACAGGTGGAGTCAGTGTTAAAGGCCATTTATCTTATTCCAGGTGAACCCACTGTAGCTATTTTTAGTCTAAAAAAAGCTACCGAATCATAAATTACACTAATTCTGTAAAGCCTCTCTTGCCTAAGTCACTCTTTTTGAGTGAATAACCTCACTGGATAATACTTGCTGTAAATAAACATTTTAAAGATTGAGTTTACTCCATACATGAGAACTTGTGGTTGTTTGCAGAAAGAATTTGGCAAATGGGAGTTCTGAAGTACGCTTATAATATGAAAAACATTGTTTCATAGATTAGCTTATGACTATTTTCTATAACAGTAATTAAAGTTGTTTAAATTCCTTCTACAGAAATAATTTGAAAGTCTGAACCAAGGTTGCTGTGAGGATAAAGTTGTACTTATTAAACAGGATTGTTTGATGGGCTAAATTTCGCTGTCAAAATTAAACAATGGAGAAGATGCTTTCCATATTCATTGCAGCTTTTGTGTGTGTGTGTTTTCCAATTAATTGAAGACAGAATTCCCTCTAGGAGGTTATAACAATATCTTTTCATGTACCAATAGATTTGTTTGTTTGGATATCTCATTTTGTATATAGTACAGATTTATTCGTTAGGCTACAGTTATTATTCTCATTCTCAGATGGCAGAAGAAACATCCTTCTTCTCAGTCACTTGCCCTGAACTGGTCCAATATGTTACCGCTCTGAACTGTTTTAAGCTTCGCTTCATTAAGGATTTAACATGGCCTTAATTCAGCCATCTGTTATGGGTTTGGCAGACCAGCGGATGTGAGGTATCGGTCAGAGCTTTAGGAATTTCCCACATTTTTAAAGGTTAGGAAAAGAGCTACCTTTATGAATAGATTTTGAATAATTCTCAGCAAGACAATGGTGCAGAAGTGGGGTAAAAAATGCGTGTCATTCTCTGAAGCACAGGGTCCCCTGTCTGCCTCTGGCTTTGCTGAAAGGCAATTAGCATTTCAACCAGCCAATTTGGTTACATGCAATGAAGTCCTTGGGTTTGTAATTTGCTGCTCTCGGCTTGGTGCTGTTGAGAACTAGCTCTGTGTAATCCTCTCAAAGCAACTTTCTTTCCAGCCTAGTTATTGTTGCTGGTCTTAAATAACTAATCAACAAAGAGATTTCCTTGTCTTGAGCTACGGGGTGCCTTAGGAGAATGAAAAGAAATGCCCAGTTAATAAGGGAATGATTATAATTATTAAATAGTGATTATTAAATTGTGACATAGGTTAAAAGGTTTAGAAAGACAAGAAAAGCACAATACATGATAAAGGTAGTGGGAGATGTCTTTGAATCCAAACAAATTTTGCTTGAGGATTTCTCTTCACCCCACAAATGCTTTATCATATGTTTTATTTTAAAATGGACTTCCCAGATTAAATAAATTAATTCACGGTATAGATTAGAGTGAGGCCCCCACGCTTATCTTCTCAAAAGGACTTAAATATATTTTTACTTCTGCAGAAAGAAGTCTTCGGGGTGGCTTTGTAAAATACAGATCTGTAATAAAACCAATATTCTTTGCTGCAAACTAGTTGAAAATGTATACGTTTAACTGTAGAAATGAAACTTGTTTTGATATATGCCTTCAATTTGATATACATAGTTGATACAGATTTTCGTGTTAAATAATTAACTTTTATGAACTCAAGTATAACTCACTGACACAATTATTCTAATAATTAGGCAATACATTAACATTCTGTTTGGCTCATACATGCATATTAACTTGCAGGAATCCACTGTAATTCTTCTGTCAGCATACCTGAAATAATGCCACCTAATCCCCACTATAGGGCCATAATTTACTCTTCTATACCTTACAGATTGTTTTTTCTGTACTGTGAAATTACTATGTGTGAAGCACTATTGCAAAATGGGTTGTTAAATTTTTGGTTTTGAGAAAAATAACTACTATAGTGCAGAAACCCACGATTATTTTTCCTGATATATGCTGTTCATTCAGGCCATAGTACCAGATTTTTGAAGTCATCGTAGTTTTGTCCTCAGCTCATAGGTTCTGAAAATAGGTTAAATAATGAAGTGTTGAGGACCTGAGAGAAACCTCCAAAGTAGAGCTACAAATGGAAATTATTGTGAAACTACTGAAGTAGAATAAGTGAGTGTTCTTCACTGAAGACTGCAGGTCTTCCTCATCTGGATTTCTTCATGTGCAACATCCTGTGGCAAACTCAATATCATTCTAATTTATCTTTTTTTTTTTTTAATTTACTTGCTTTTTTTTTGTTCAAGCAACTGTTTGAAATAGAGTATGAATACTTACAGTGTCTCCACCTGGGGCAAAAAGGTGGAAAGCTAGACCCTGCTTCTGGAAAACCCTGTAAGATAGTTTCTATTAGTGAAAGGTGTCCGCTGCTTTCGTTAGAACTGTACAGGTGAAGAGATATTTCCAGTGTGGTGCTGAAAACTGTACTTATCTTTTGCATAAACCTATACTATATAAAAAATAGTATCTTGTGGTTCTTTTTTACAGTATATAGTTAGAACTATATAACAATAGAGTCTTGTCAATTGCATGAGATAAATTAGAGTTTCTGCAGCTGAAATCAGTGTTGTTTTGTTTGTACAAATGAGGACAATTCCTGATTCCTACTGATGTATTTCTTAACATTGCTAATTACCAAATTTCAGCCACAGTTTTTTGTTTGTTTTGGTTTTTTACATTAGACTCTGGTCTCTTTTCTAAATATAAAATAATCCTAATAACTCCAAGTCATTTCACTGTAGGAGCTCTGGGTAAGAATAATCTGGATTTTACAGCTAGTCAAAATTATTGTCTGGTTCTCTGTTTGACCAGCAAATTATAAGGAAACTGCAAATGTTTGTAGAAGGGGTTTGCGCTCTCCCTGCTTCCCGCTAGCAAACAGAAATAGTGGATTCAGCACTGCTTGAGAGTTTTGCCCTTTATTCCCTGCCCAGAGTGAGAACAGCAGAGCAGGCGGTTACCTCAGAAATCCTCTGGCAATACCTGGCTTAAGAGACAAAACTTGGTTCTCCAATGACGATTACGTGCTTTAGGACTTAAAATATGATATGATTTAGATCTACTCACAGTCTTCTGAGGAAGTGAAAAGCTGCCAGAAAACTTACAGGGAGTGCTCTGGGGTTATTACACCTTTTACCACTCAGTGACCTCTGAAAATGGGACGTCATGATTTGGATTTCTCCTCAGGCCTCTGCTTGCAGATTTACCACCTCCAGTACTAGTTCCTGGCTGTGATGATACATTTACCTTCCTGACTAATAAGTGAAAATACAAGGACAGGCAGCATAAGCATCTTTTCTTCCTTAGGATAAGCTGTCTATGTTACAGGGCATCTGCCTTTTTCAACGAAACACAATTGAATGGGCAAGAATTTTCTTATGGAAGTGTTGCTCAGGTTACACTAAACTGACCATTCCCAGTGACACACATAGTCATGGATAATATGGTTTTTAATTTTTGAAAAAATATTGCAACTGTTATCAAGTAAATGATCAGGAGAGTTGTTGATCCATGCCAGTGTCATTAATCTCAAATGCAGATAAATGTCTGAGCAGCTGAGGCTGCTGCTGTGTTGCTGTTTTGTCACAGCAGCAGTCGTGAACATGTGAGCAAGCAGCTGAGCCCAAAAACTTGATCAGTGAAAGCTCATCAAGGCATTTCCATCACCTGGTACTCTGCATTTGTGCTTTGGCTACCACATTCCAGTGTTAGTAATAAGAGGGACGATGGGCAGGCACCGGAAATGTCTTTGCAGAAAAGAGAAAGACAGAAGACACTGGAGGAGAATTGGAAGCAAAGGCATCGGTGACACTAAATAATGTGCATGGAAATGGATGGGACTCTTGCCCCAAATGCTGCAATATTAGTGCAGTCCTGGGATGCAGACAAAGCTGTTGTTGTGACTTGTGATTCTCAGGCTTTATCCACCTTGAAATGGGTCGAAGGCAAAAAAGGCATATAGGAAGATATTATTTTGAAATTGCGCCTCTTTTCCAGTCTTTAATAGAGTGAGACACTTGTCCCACATCTAAAAAACCAAAATGTAAATAAAAAAGAAACAACAACCAACTCAGCAGACTTGGGCAATACCTGCTATACAAATGATAGGTTTTGCGGACACAGCTGTTGTGTCCTCCTTTGTGTGTGTGTGAACCGTGGAAACATCAAGGCAAAGAAAACCCCAGCCTGAAATAAAACGTTTCTCTTTTAATTTGGGATCATGGCAACATAGAAGTTTAGTAAATCAAAGTTGTTATAAATTCTATTGCTTTCCTAGTTCCCTCTCCAGTACTGTTGTAAATGCCAGTGGTTTTGAGAATGCCCAAAATAAAAAATGCTGAAAATATACACGTTTTTAGTATGTTTCTACAACAGGTGCAGCAAGAGCAATGACCCTGTGGAACTTCTTGCTGTGTGCTGTTCCTGCGCGATGCAGAGAATCCCCTCTTTACATATGAAAGAGCACACGCATCTCCCTGCCATTGTATCCAGCCAAAGATGCTGCTGGGCACTGACATCTCCGCTGTGAACAGACTTCTCTCTGGCAACCATTGATGGCTGTAGCGCTGTGCTCCATGCAAAGTGCAGGGCTTGCCTGTTTCCGAATGTTCTGCTTGTCTGGGTGTTTGTAATCACAGGCGGAAGAGACAAGGACAGGCAGTCAGAAGTGCGCTTGCTTTGCTGCGCCGCATCCGTGGACTTTAGTAATTTACAATGAGTTGTAGGTGATGAGCAGTAGTAACCAAGTTGTAGCTGCTCCAGCATAACCACTCATTACTTCTGCTGACTAGCAACTGGGGTACCATGTACTCAATCCTGTTTATTTGTTAGTGAGCTCCGCTTAATTTTTCTATTCTCCATTCCATATCTGGCACTTTACACTCATGTCATTTCAGATTTGGAATCTTTCATTTCCCTTTTGATTTCTCCACAAGTTCCCCCACCCTTCAATGAAATAAAACCCCTGATCTTTTAATTCTGAAGGATTTTATTGATTAAGCACAGAAGCCAGTGTAAAAATCTGCAGATAAAGACTTCTAATTCTCTATAGAAGTCTGCATGAAAGACCACACATGCTTTATAAACTTTAAAATCTTAATCTGAAATTTGTTCCAGAAACTGAGGGGGGGAAAGAAATCCTGGTGATTTACCATTTACAAGAAAAGCCAGTTTCACAAACCTACCTCTCCTTGGCTCCAACTGGGCAATGGGTCGAAATGGTATTCCTCACATAATTTATGATATTACTGTGAAAATAACTGTGTGGAATCAGCACATGCTTTGCTGAGTTCTACACTAGGATCCTGCATTTTTGGGGGAAACACAAGTATGCTTCAAAAAGTGCCAAAAAATGAAGACTAAAAGAAAATATTAGTTAGATAACATGACTCAGAATTCAGCGTTACATTTATTTAAAAAAAAAAATGGTTGAAGGATGTAATTTTTAGGCTTTTAAGGTTCTTAAATACCATTAAGATGTCTAGATAATTTTTGAGAGGTAGTTTCCTTTGGTTTTGATGCCAGAAACGCTTATTATAAACCCCTTGAAAACATCATTTAGGCCTCAATATGTAGCATTTCTTTAAACTACCACTGATACCACAAATCATTGCTTGAAATGGCTTTAGTCAGAACATAGTGACAGAATAGTTGGTCCATTGATTTGTATGTACTCTGAAATTGTATAATATCCCATTGCTTCTTGTTTCAAAAATAGTTACGTGACTTTGACTCCTTATTTTCAAGCCTGACTGAATATCCTGGATTGAGAGAACTGAACTTAAACAAAGCGAATTCATATTTAATAAAGTAAAATACTGTGACCTATGATGTCTTTTCAGCTATTTGAAGAAATTTGTTCTGCATTCTCTAACTATTAATTTATGCTATTTTTACCATCTTACATCAATTTTTAAAAACAATAATACTTATCAAAGTTAGGTTTGTACAAACAGAATAAAAACGACTTTTGGCAGGCTGCACAAAGTAAATCTTAGTACAAATAATGTAACAAGGAAGAATACACACCAGCTGAATAATTGATGGTATGATTGTGAAACCTCTCTTGTTCCACAGGGGTAATCCTATAGTTTTAGAAGGCTCTCTCGTAGAAGTAATAGAATTCAAGTAATTCTAAACTTTGTAATTTGCCCTCAAGGATCATGTTTTCAGTATTATTTACTAGAAGCATGTACCGTGGGAAGATACTTGTGAAGTCTATGACAAGGTAACAGCTGAAGCTAAAAGGTCAACAAATTCCTCAGTTTAGTACGACAATTCCTGGATCTACGGGCAGTGTAATTGTCCCAGAGCTTGCAAAGTTAGACAACTGCACCCTTCCCAGATGGAAGTTTTGTATAACAGTTCTATATATAAAACAACAAAGGCATCTTGCACATTAATGCGTTCGACTTTGGAAATACTGACAATTATAGATCCCAGGGGTTTTGTGTATATCTATCTATATCTATATCAATATCATCTATCTATCTATATCTATATCTATATCTAATCTATATCTATCTATATCTATATCTATATCATCTATATCTATATCATCTATATCTATATCTATATCTATATCTATATCTATATATCTATATCTATATCTATATCTATATCTATATCTATATCTATATCTATATCTATATCTATATCTATATCTATATCTATATCTATGTCATCTATATCTATATCTATATCTATATCTATATCTATATCTATATCTATATCTATATCTATATCTATATCTATATCATCTATATCTATATCTATATCTATATCATCTATATCTATATCTATATCTATATCTATATCTATATCTATATCTATATCTATATCTATATCTATGTCATCTATATCTATATCTATATCTATATCTATATCTATATCTATATCTATATCTATATCTATATCTATATCTATATCATCTATATCTATATCTATATCTATATCTATATCTATATCTATATCTATATCTATATCTATATCATCTATATCATCTATATCATCTATATCATCTATATCTATATCTATATCTATATCTATATCTATATCTATATCTATATCTATATCTATATCTATATCTATATCTATATCTATATCTATATAATCTCTGCTTCTTTCCTTAAGTTTTTTCTGCACTAGAATGACTAAATAGATAGATATATAGGAATGAAGCATTGTTCCTGAAAATCTGTTATGCATTGAGTTCTCAATGAGGGCCGTGGATACCTTGCAGGGCTGTGATCAAGGTTATAAAAGTTTATAGCAATGAGAAGTTCTGCAGCAAAATTATTTTACTGTGTGTCATTTTTGTTGGAAATAATGAAGTGCTGTCCAAATAGGTTGTATAATGATTAGTTGTTTTGATAGGGAAAATGTTTAGTCCTGATTTTTTGCACTTACTCACATTGCCCCCTTCTTTCCTCTGTGGTGTTGAGTAAGGCTAGTTAAATATTTTATTATAAGTAATTAAAACTGGATAATTTTGTCATCTCAGCAGTCTTTGCTTATAGGAATTCTGAGAGACACTGGTAGTTTTCTTGACTGTACTTTCATCTTATTTAATGTGTCATGTCTCTGGATAATTTATGCTTCAAAACGGTTTATTCCAAGTCCACACAACATAAATTTGGCCCTTGCCCAGACAGAATTTATTGTAAGATGAATCGAAGTCTTGAAGTCTTTCTAGTGTGTGTTAATTTTAGTAGTCTGAAGCCTATTTTATTCTCTGTTCATTGCAAGATTAAAGCTGCCTGACTGTGTACAGAAAACACTCAGAATCTACACTGAACCTCAGATATATTCTGATTACAAATTTGATCTGCACTTTACATTTCAATAAATGCACAGCATTTTATGTTTCAGTGACCACTTGTGACTGAATATTCATTTACTGCCAGTCATAAACAATGGAAACAAGTGCTTTGCAAATGTGGCAGAGCTTAAATATTATTGATATGCAAATGCTAAAGTAATATATTCTGCACAGTTTATCCAACCATCATTGACCAGGTTTATCTGATAAGCATAACATCTCGAAGCATAATTTTAAGCAAAGTGAAATTTTATTTATATGTGTAATTACATAATATTGTTTGTGTCTTTTGAAGAGAATTTTTTTTTACGTAACATTGTAAAATAGTGAAAGAAACCTGCTGAAATAAACCAATTCAATTAAAGACCCATGCTGTACAGCTTTTTGGTGTTTAGGGCACAATTTCTTTTCTCTTGGTTTGTTCAAAAATTGCTCAGAAATGACAGAAATTTGCTCCGTCAAGCACCCAAGCTCTCAGCTCTGGTCAGCATGGTACAATATCCATAACATAGCAGCTGTTTCTATTTGTTGCACCAGGACCTCTTAAAAATGTGTCTTTCACAGTATTGACACCTGATGACTTCACTGGAACTTAAACTTGTATTTTACATTAAAAAATTGGACTCTGATGTAAAGAGAAATAAACCACCTTAGTGTTAAATTGTCTTGTCTTAAAAGAAAGGAAAACTAGACACAGTGCAGAAATAAATGAAAATCAAGATCTGGCCATACAATGGTCACAATGGCATTAAAATGTGCCACAGTGATTCTCCGTGACATGAAAGAATCATGGGGTAAGAGAAGCAGTGAATAGTATCTCAAGTAAATATGCAAATGTTTAAGAACATTTCATGGTCCACCAGATATCAGAAGGTGGTTTATGAGATGACTGCAAACGTCCCTTTACCCATCCTGCTGGTTCATGTTTGTTTCTAAAGAAAATCAAGAGTGGGAATAGAACTGCCAACCTTGAACCTGAAAATGAATGTTGGCTGAAAATGAAAACAGTTGTGGCAACATGATCATTTTTTCTTAAAGAAGTTACTTATTCCTCCACTTCAAAAAACTCTAGAAAATTACTAGATTAAAACAGAATTAGATATAGATGGTAACTATGTTATCTAAGTTGATTATAGCTGAGACGTGTGCATGTTTTCATCTAATTTCTGAAGCTCACAAGATAATCACGGTATTTGAAAGGTTGAGAAGGGTTGACTGGACTGGTAATGTCGACTGGGAATGTTTAATGTATTTCACATTCACAATTTATTAATTATTCTTTTCTTTTTTCTACAGAGATGTCCTCTACTTCTCTATTAGTTTACTTGCTTTTAGCATTACTAATCCATTTCACATCTGGGGAAACAGAAGTGAGGTTCAGTGGGCAAACGGAATTTGTAGTTAATGAAACAAGTACAACTGTCATACGTCTTGTAATTGAACGGACAGGGAAGCCTGCTAACATCACAGCAATTGTGTCGGTAAGAAACTATGCCTTTTTTTCTTGATAAATATTAATATATTTCTGAAGTTTTTAATATTGGTGGTTTTTGTCAAGCCAGTGAGCAGGAGGGTGGTATTTCATTGGGACGATGATTCACTTAGAAGCAGCATCACCCAGTTTCTGTAACTGAGTAAATTCTAGCTGGCGACATCAACAGCTTCAAAATAATGGTATAAATATATCCTACAGCTCAGGTACATTTCCAAACTGATATACTTGCTTGATTTTTATTGTGTCTGTGAGCTCATGCTAAAAATGTGGATATACAACAATTTTTCCTTTTCCAGATTGCTATAGAACCTGCAATTTGATAGCTGCTCCACTGAGTCAGCTTTCATTTTTAATTTAAAAAATTTCATTTTTCAATTCATTTGGACATCGGAATTACTGTTTTTACATTATTTCCTCTATTTCTTAGCTGCTATTAGCCGTGATTACTTTTAAAAGTTTAAACTCCTTAGAGTGCGCTATCCTATATGTGTATGGAGTAAGATGCTGTGTGGTGCGAGTAGTGCACGAGAACACACCAGTGTCCCAGAGGAGATGCACTGCTTATGAATTTCTACAGTCTGTAGACATAAGAAATTATCTGTGTTCCCACACAATATCTTATTCTGCTGTAACTAAATACTAAAAAAACATATGCCTTAGAAATTACGAGGAACAGAGGTTGATCTGTAAGGATTTCACACTTCGTTGACATCTGGGGAGCAAACCTTAAGAAAATGTGACCATATTTTAAACTAATGCTCTTTACTGCTGTAACAAGCAGAGTAATTTAGTTTCCTTATTAAGGAGATGAAATTCCAAGATTTGCTTGTAAGGTATTTTGAGCAACTTCTTAGGAAGATGTTGATGGATGTTTATATGTTTTTAAGGGCTTTTTGGTAAGTCTGGTGTTGTATCAGATGATACATAAATGTAGTTGCCAGTGTGTCCAGTGGTGGGTGAGAGCCACAAAAATACCTTCCATACTTTTCTTCCTCTTCACTGAACTTCTAATTTCACTGTTCTCAAATGAGGAATAGCCTTTTTCACAATGGTTCATTGAAGCCTTTAGTGACTGAGGAATCCATAATATTCTGTGATTTTATGTGACAGTAGTTTCAGGTGTGCCAGCTGTGCTGGTTGAGTTGTTTCTCCCCATTTAGTCTCAGATTCCAGCTGTGAACTTAACCCAGACGCTTTGCTGTCCTTAACACTGCTGCCTTTGTAATCTCGCCTCAAACTACCTTCTTGCAGTGGAATCAGTGGGATTTCCTTTTGTTGATTGAAATAAAAGCGGGGATGCTCATTATAGAAGAATCGTCTTGCCAGATTTGGCAATCAAAATGTTAATCTGTGTTAAAAGCCTAGGATGCCTCTAGTCCCTAGACTTAGACGGCAAAGCAGAGGGCGTTACATCTTAAGGTAAATTTAATTCAGGTAGGGTACTATGAAGTGTACAGATCTGTGCTAGGACTAGCTTTTCCATTAAAAACCTGTTCATATGATGCAGTATGCAAAAGATAACCAGTTGCAAGGTAGGACGTCATAAATTATTCCGAATAAAGTATTCTGGTTGTTGTTTTGTTTTGCTTCGTTTTGTTTTTGCTTTTTCATCCTGGCAACTCAGCATGGATACAAGGGGCTATTATCTGTACCTTCTGTCCAGAAAATAGCTGTATGACAACAGGGGCAATTGCAGGAAGAATTCTGTCCAAAGAAGTGTGTTAAATGAGTCCAGAAAAATATTATGAAAGACAGTGAGGAAGAAGGAGATGGCATTTAGTTGTGTATTTATTGCAGATTGATGGGGAAAACACAGGAGACTTTTTTGACACATATGCAGCTGCATTTATACCCGACACAGAAACAAACCGAACAGTGTATATCTCTGTCTGTGATGATGATCTTCCAGAGGCTGATGAGACATTCACATTTTACTTGACACTACCAGTAAGTCTCAGTCTTTCAATTTATCTATTTCCCAGAAAATGGTGGGTAATCTGGCGTAAATGAGTGGCATTCCATAGCTTTCAACGTGTTCCCCATTGCTATTGTGTCATTAATAGACTGCCAAACTATGAGTGATCATTTACAAAGTTTACTTCAAGCACCTTGTTGTTGACTGTATACAGCATCTTTCCTCAATAATTAAGAATTATTTTGGTATATTCTATTGGCTTAAATAATTTTCGTTGTAATATATATAATAAAAAGACCTACAATTTTAGGCTACACCCTTAAAAGACATTATAATCAAAATGTGTGGGTTTTGCCCATCACCATCTTTAATATCTTGTTTGTTTGTTTTAATTTTAGAAACCATCTGCAAGGATAAAGCTTGGCTCACCCAAGTCTGTCACTGTAACAATCTTATCAAATGACAATGCATTTGGAATAATTTCTTTTAACATGGTATGGCTTTTTATATGATACTGATGAAAATATTAGAAAACGTAAAGGTGGAATTTTCAAAGATGCTGGTTAGTTATTCAGCTGAATCCCTTGAGAACTGTTTCTGAGGTAATTCATGTGTATGCATGTAATTAATACATACATGCAGCTTTAATACTTCTATACATTTTTAGATTTTGAGTCGTAGTCTGACACCTTCACACTTGGATGAATATTGATATGGCTTATCTTAAATACAAAACTTTTAAAAGTTATTAGGTCCCACTGCCTCTCATCTATTAGATTTAAACACAGTAGGGAAGAAGTAAGGAGTAATACCGTAGGAAAGTTAAAGATGCGTTTTGGAAATCTTGGGAATATATACATTTCCCAACGTCAGTGAGCAATTTCATATGTACTTTTCAAGCTGAGAGGACAGTATCATGATATAAACATTGTAAAGCATCTTCCGCAACAAGACCCTGGTGTGACTCTAGTGGTGTGGAGGATATTTGAAATAAAACAGAATTTATGTTCGTAGAAAGAGAAACTGTGCCTCATAGCCAGCATTATGATGATTTAATATTTGTCGAGGAATATATTATTCAATATATTAATTAACGATTTAGACGAGGGAATAGAGTGTACTATCAGCAAGTTTGCTGATGACACTAAGCTGGGAGGAGTGGCTGACACACCAGAAGGCTGTGCTGCCATCAGAGACCTGGACAGGCTGGAGAGTTGGGCGGGGAATAACCTGATGAAATTTAACAAGGGAAAGTGTAGAGTCCTGCATCTGGGCAGGAACAACCCCAGGTTCCAGTATAGGTTGGGAAATTACATATTAGAGAGCAGTGTAGGGGAAAGGGACCTGGGGGTCCTGGTGGACGACAGGATGACCATGAGCCAGCACTGGGCCCTTGTGGCCAGGAAGGCCAATGGCATCCTGGGGTGTATTACAAGGGGGGTGGCTAGTAGATCGAGAGAGGTTCTCCTTCCCCTCTACTCCGCCCTGGTGAGACCACATCTGGAATATTGTGTCCGGTTCTGGGCCCCTCAGTTCAAGAAGGACAGGGAACTGCTGGAGAGAGTCCAGCATAGGGCAACAAAGATGATTAAGGGAGTGGAGCACCTCCCTTATGAAGAAAGGCTGAGGGAGCTGGGTCTCTTTAGTTTGGAGAAGAGGAGACTGAAGGGTGACTCATTCCTGGGGATCAATATGGAAAGGGGGAGTGTCACGAGGATGGAGCCAGGCTCTTCTCGGTGGCAAACAATGATAGGACAAGGGGTAATGGGATCAAGCTGGAACACAAGAGGTTCCACTTAAATTTGAGAAGAAACTTCTCAGTGAGGGTGGCAGAGCCTGGAACAGGCTGCCCAGGGAGGTTGTGGAGTCTCCTTCTCTGCAGACATTCCAACCCGCCTGGACACCTTCCTGTGTAACCTCATCTGGGTGTTCCTGCTCCATGGGGGGATTGCACTGGATGAGCTTTCCAGGGCCCTTCCAATCCCAAACATACTGTGATACTGTGAATTTCCTGAAAAAGCACAAGAACATGAGAAATTTTAGCACTCCAGCACTGAACTAGTGTCATTCTTTGAAACCTCTCAGCTACAACAGTTTGATAGGCAGATTCCATTTATAGCTAGTTATCCAATAAATGACTTTTTAATGGAGAAAACCTATTTTTAATGGGGTTAGGAACTGCTATAAATACCAGTGACAATATGCCAGTGCTTCATGTATATTGACTGTGTTAATTTACCAAAAAACCCCACCCAAAACACAACACTCTACTTGCACAATTTATGATAATTTTTTAAACTAAAACATTCGAAGCTTTTTATTAGCTGAACTAATTGGTTGCTAGGAAATCTATGCCATCAGTGGACTGGTTTGCAGATTGGATTAATTTGTCTGTGGGAGTTTGGTATTTCTATGGCAACAGTTTCTTCCTTGTGCTGTGATATTTGATCTGTGCCTGATTGCCTGTCTCTTTTCTTCCTCATTAGTCTGACTTAATCACAGTGAATGAGCCCAGGGGCAGAAATGAATTTGTGCCTCTCTCTCTAATTAGGGAGAGGGGAACGTATGGGACGGTCATCGTAACTTTTGAGGTGAGTTTATTAAAAAAGCTTCATACCTTCATCTGTTAGATTAAACTGTAAAGCCAAAATCATAACTTATCAAAGTGTTTATAAAAGAGAGGCAAAATACCTTTGTCTACTTTTGTGAAATCTATTTCATAAAATGGAAAGATACTACCCGTAAAATGGAAAATACTGTAATTATCTGACTGTTTAATTAAGAGAAAGTTAGGACGTACTAGATAAAACTGAGTATTCTCTGTCATATACGAAGATATTTGGGGCAGCATTAGTTGTTGTTACCAAAAACAAATGTGTATTAAGTTTGTAAGAAATGTTTTATTTAATATTTCTTCAAACTTTATCTATATTTTACAACTAAACATCTGAGAGAGTCTTTAATGCTTGTGCCACCTTCAAACGTGTAAGTATAACAGCTGCGTATTTAGTGAAATTCTGTGTCTGTAAGACAGCAGTTTGAATCCCCAGAAACGAAACCACTCATGTTGAATATTTAGGCCATTATTTATGTACCTGATTTGAATGTGATATGGTTATTGCCTTCATCTATCTATCTATCTATCTATCTATCTATCTGTCTATCTATCTATCTATCTATCTATCTATCTATCTATCCATCTATCCATATGTCTGTCTGTCTATCTATCTGTCTATCTATCTGTCTATCTATCTGTCTGTCTATCTATCTATCCATATGTCTGTCTATCTATCTGTCTATCTATCTATCTATCTATCCGTCTGTCTATCTATCTATCTGTATGTCTGTCTGTCTATCTATCTATCTGGCTATCTATCTATCTATCTATCTATCTATCTATCTATCTATCTATTCTATCAAGCTCTGATTCTACTACATACTTTAAACTTACATACAAATTCTTTCATATGGTTATTTCTTTATCAATTGTCTAGTTTTATACATCATCAAGGGTTTAATCTAGGCCTGTTGAAATCTGAAAAGATTTATGCTGGATTTTATTGCACGCTAAATATAGCATGTATAGTTAAAGTACAGAATGGGATGATTATCTGTGTAATTTATTTCAGATCTATTTATTTTAAGGTTTCTTAAATGTTGCTATCTGCTTAATCAATCAGATAGATCTCACAGTGTAGTTTATATGTTGAAAAATATTAACAAGATTTTCTAAAACAAAATCACCATATTGCCTATAAGTGGCTTCCTAGTCTTTTAGCTTTTACTACTAAATGTAATATCCTTCATAACACGTGTCAAGATAAAAAACACACAAGATCAGAAACCACTATTATTTTGTTTTGGAAGTTATTATGAAATACTAGTGATTTAAATTAAATTATAATGAATTTCCTTTCTGTCATGTAAAAGAGTCAATTATGCTTCAGTAGAGTCCTCCAAAGAGTCCTCATAGACCTATATGGAATAGTTTTCTTCCTCTTTTTCCGGTGATACATAATTTTTTCAGAGTGTTTACTCTGATTTACTCCATCTGCCAAAAAAAGACAGATTTTTACAATGGAATCTGTGCCTGTGAGCAGGAGATGACTGAATAGGTAGTAATTTGTTATGCATGTCACACACTGTATGTTGATTATTGCACTTGCACTAGGTTTGTGTTGCTGTTTCATGTATTTCTTATTGTACAAATCAATTCTTTGCAGATAGAAGATGGACCAAACCCAGCTGAAGAAGATTTCAGTCCAGCCAGGGGAAATATTACATTTGCCCCTGGGCGATCAATGCTGATATATAATTTAACCGTGCTTGATGATCAGGTAAGAAAAAGATGACTTCATTTTCGGTTTGGATGTGCAGAGGGTTAACTGCTTTTCTGGAGAGACTTAGCGTACTAAGTTACAAAAATGCTTGGCTTAAAGAGGGTTAAAAGTGCTTCTGCTTAATAAAGTGATGTTAAATCTGTGAGCTCTCATTTTTACTCCTTCTAATACGACCTCTGTAATTCTCATCAGTGAATATTTTTAGTTCCTGGATATATCCTGGCCGCTCTGACTAACCCTGTTAGGTGCTACTGCAGTAAGTGTATGAATAATCAGGAAAGCATTATACTTAATAATAAGGTCCTTGTTGTATGGCCAATATGATGTTTGTGTTTATCTCTTCGACTATCCCTCCCATATTTAACTTTTCTCTATTTCTTTTTAAATGTGCTCTGCTTTTCCCTAATTGTCCGCCTTGCAAATCAAGCTATGCTTGCATAATGAACTCAGGCTCTCCTTTTTGTCTTCATTAATTGTTTAGGCAAAAGGAACCTGATTATGACATTGCTTGCACAATGAATTTGTGATTATCTTCTCAGTGATACCAGTGCAGCTCCTCTGTCTTCAGTGCACAAGAATCCAGTTTATTCTTTGTTAAAAGCCTCTCACTCATGTGAAGAGCAGACATGTTTTGTTTGCCACTAAAGAAAGAATATAAGACATTGAATATTCACATAGAAAAGATAGATTGAAAAAATGCATGTGTTTTTATGCAGACATGTTTCTGGGTAGAAACATATTTTAAAAAATAATTCTAAAAATATATAAGATTCCTAAAAGAAACATGCAATCCGCTGAAGAGCATGAACACTGGGTGATAATTAAAAAAATTGAGGTTTTGGATTGGTCTTCAAAAAAAGTATGCTCCTTATTTCAGACCAAACAAAACATTTTCTTCTACTTTTCAATTTGAGATTTTAATTTTTCTTATACATGGTTTTATTTTATTTTATTTTATTTTATTTTATTTTATTTTATTTTATTTTATTTTATTTTTTAATTTTATTTTTATTTATAATGAGGATAAGATGGAAAATGGAAGCACCTACACAATTAAATATAATGCAGAGCAGCTTAATAAGGAAATTAACACACACAAAAATCATAGGGATAAAATGCATGTCTTAGAAGTGAGCAACTTCAAAGCAAATTTTTTACATATGTTTTTTGTGTTAAGAGATTGTGCCAAACTGATGTATAGAAACATCTCTTTCAGATTAGATGTAATATTTCTGTGACCTAAGCACAGAATGAAATAGTTCGGCTTCTTAAGAGCATGTGTGTTTTGTTTTCTTCTGAGAAATGCTCTTGAAGTTCCTTTTCTCAGAGTTTGATTTGTACAGGTGTGGCTGGTCCACTCAGTGAAAGTCTTTCACAGGCATTAATGGAAGCTGAATTTTGTGTAAAATGCCTTTGTTGCTGATGATGATGATGGTGCAATTCACAGGAATCCAATGTTACGCTCAAAACTTAGTCTGAGCTTTTAAGATCTGAAGTTAGGAAGAACAACGGAACCAGTATTTGTCTGAATTGACTAGCCCTTTTCCTAGAGAAATTAGGGGGCTGCAGATCTGATCTCCACAGCACTATGTTTATAGTAATTTCATTGTATACATTTCATTTTTTAGCAAGGAATAATGGAGACTTTGTTAAGAGAAAATGAAAGAGACAAGGCAGCACTGGAAATCCTTTATAACATTGTCTTTGAAGTCTGACTGTTTCTTGTGTTGGTCAATCATGGTGCCATTAAGAACTCCAGAATGCACCATTGATGCGAGATATTAAGATGTAAACTACAACTGTGATTGCGCATACACTTTGTCTGTCTCTTAAATGTATATTTTTATGGCATATTAATTAGTGAATGAAATGAAACGTAAGTTAGCATCTCTTCTGATATGGTAAAATAACCGTTGCATCTCAGTGTAGGAGAGAGGTGACTGAAACCTTCCAAATCGCACATCAACAAAACAATCCTGCATCAGTCAACACCACTATGCAAGTTTAAGTGCCAAGAGCCGAAAAAGGGACAGATTTGGCATCAGCTATAAAAGCAGTTGCATGCCCGATGTCTGAGCCCTAGAAAAGGATCTGAGGGTGGCCAATTAACAAATGACTGTGAAAGAGAAGAAGTATTGGACAGCAGGGTTTTCAGAGCTTTTTTAGCTCAGTAAACAATAGCACATGAAAAGGATTTGTCAACTTTATCGCAAAGCATTAACTATTAGCAAAAAATAAGTAGTTTTGTCCTGGAATTCCCCTCAGAAGCAAATATGACTAGTTTCCAGGAGGGAAACATCCATCAACAGGAAGGATGAGATGCATAACTAATTTTTAAAGATTTACCTTTCACCTGTAGGTATTAATAAATCAGCCCTATTTTTCTGTTAAATAGGTTTAGCAGATCAAGAATTGTGCAATAAAATGTAGTAATATAAAGCAAAAAACTCATCCTTAAGTTCTGCAATTCGTGGTTTACAAACCATTCTTTGTTGTCTGCCACACCAGTTGTTGCAGAAGAAACAGTCAAAAGTAAAATGTAGTTTCAAACAGCCATCTTGTCGAAATTGCAGAGACTAATCAATTGCTAAGCACCAGAAAACGCTTTAATCTGTGACTGAAATATTCTCTAGGGACATGGCTGTGTCCGAATGTAGGTTGTGTTCCTTTTCCAGTTGAATAGGAATAGATTGGCCAAGGTAGGTTGTGTTCATAAGTTGTTCCTGTATTCCCTCAGGCATGCACAGAGGTTAATTGGTGTCCACATCAGGAAATCAAGAGATAAATCTCAATAACAGGGGGAACACTTGTTTCCAAATAGAGGTGGCCTCCAACAGCAGAGTTTGGATTTCCTCATAGTCTCATAGCTGGAAAGGTCAATTTTTTAATGACTATTGCCTGGTTCTTGGTTTCGTTTTGTTTGTCACACTGCCAGAGCACAGAAGGATGCTGCAGGAAATGGAAATACTCAGTTTTGAGACGGGATTTCAGCCAAAGCTAAAAGACTTCTCACCTGTTTGTTTTAATATCAAATGAGCTGTCAAGTGTGTGTTATTTCCCTTTTCTGCAAAATATGTAAAATATACTTCTCAGAGTGTTCTGCGTGCATTTGAAATGTGACTTACATCCACTTGCTAATGTTTTTTTTTAATTTATTTTCCAGATACCTGAAAATGATGAATTGTTTGTTGTTCGTCTGAGGAGCGTGGAGGGAGGGGCTGAAATCAACCACACAAAAAGTTCCGTTCAGATAATTATTAAGAAAAATGACAGCCCTGTGCGGTTTGTTCAGAGTGCCTATATGGTGCCTGAGGAAGCTGATGTGCTGACAATTCAAGTGGTTCGTGGTAAGGACGACAGTGGAAAATTAATTGGACCTGATGAATGTGAAGCCTCTGTCACTTATGCCATTGTAACTGGGGATACAACAGCACACGCACAGCTTAACGTAGACTTCCTAGATCTACAGCCAAATACAACTATTGTTTTCCCACCTCTAGTTCATGAAACCTATATGAAATTTAAGATCCTTGATGATGCCATACCAGAAATTGCTGAGACTTTTCAGATTGTGCTTCTTAAGGACACTTTGCAGGGAGACGCTGTTTTGGTTAGTCCATATGTTGTTCACGTCACCATCCAGCCGAATGATAAACCCTATGGAGTGCTATCAATCAACAGTATCCTGTTTGCTCAGACTCTTATCATTGATGAAGACCAAATTTCAAGGTACTACAGATCTTCAAATCTAGTATCTAGTCAGTTTAAGAGATTTGTTTTGTATTGTTAAGCATCCTTAGAATTTCATTGAAAATAATCATAAAAACACCACTGAAAATTTTATGTAGAAATCACCTAGTGTGGTGTTGTTATTATCAACTATATCTACAATGATTTCAAGGGAGTGAGAATGTCTATTTATATATTTATACAGGAAATATTTTATTATTTATGTACTCTATATAAAACCTGTAAATATTTAATCACATCATCGGAACACTGCAAAACTATTAATCTGAAGGCAGGATCAATGAAGTTGTGGTGCTGCCACACACCAGTTCATACAACTGGGAAATAGATTTCTGGTTTCTTTCCCTGGTAAATCTTTGTATTTATTACATATAAAATCAGTCTCTTGTGAAAAAAAAAAAAAGGTCTTGTGTGTTTCCCCTGAAATATTTGCCTTCAACTTAACAATAATTTAAATATTTGTAATTTTACAGAGAGGTTAAAATCAAAGCTCAGTACAAATTTTACAGGCAGGTCTGATAAACAGTATTGACAGTCTCAATAAATATGTCCACTGCTCACTATTGATGGTATTTCATCCTGAGAAACAATGAATCCAGCTGTCATATTATGAACAATTTCAAAAGAATATTTTATAGTATGTAGAGCCCAGCAGTTCAGTATTAATCTGTCTTATATACAGTAAAGAAATAAATCTCGCTTTCTAAATGTTTATAAGCAATGATTCCCGGATATTTTGTTGTAGTATAGTGCTTGTCAGATGCAGAAAACATGACATGTCCAGTATCAGAAATATTGATAACTTAATATTTCAGCGCAGAGGCAAATAGTTCATTCAGAATCATTATTTAAGTGTTTCTGCCTGACAACTGTATTTTGACATAGTTTATAAAATGCTGTAGAAATTAACAGAGAAAAAGTTATCTGAAATTTGACTTGCATTTCTGAAGACAGATGTGAAACATGCCGAGTCTCCACTTGTCAGTATCTTTCTCTCTGTAAACAAAATAAGTCCTGACAAATATCTGCAGAGACATTACAGAAAGCTCGCGAGTAAGCACTCTAAGAAAAATATTACATGTGCATTACGATTTCACAAACATTAAGCCCTGACTCAAATGTCAATCGCGGCAGTTGACATCTATTCCATTTAAGTCGTTGTAAATTAAGTGTTTTGTCAGTGTAAATTAAGTGACAACTAAGCAAGCCAATATCAATTGTAATTTCATATTGTGGGTTTTTATTTTCATTGAAAACCACAGGTTTGAAGGGATTACGATTGTAAGAAACGGTGGAACACATGGGAACGTTTCCGTTACCTGGGTTATAATCCGAAACAGCAGCGACCCCTCACCTGTGACCACAGACCTCACTCCGGAGACCGGGGAGATAAGTTTTGATCAAGGGCAGATGCTGGTGACGCTTCCTCTGAACATTATTGATGACGATGTGCCAGAAGAGGCAGAGCCTTATCTGCTGAAACTCTTAGCTCACACAATACAGGGAGGTGCAGAAGTCGGTGAGCCATCTGAGGTAAGTCCGCTTTTAGAATTATTTTGAAGAAGGCACTAAAATGTAATAATTAGGGACTTCACTGTTTTTGATAACATCAGTTGGCTAAACTGGCTTAAAGCTTTGGGCTTGAATATAAATCTACTTAATACTTCATATAATCTTAGTCTATAGAGCCATATACCAAGTATTTGGCTTAGTATACTATACAAAGCCAAATACATTTTAAGACAGTAGATTATTCCCAACATACATAGCATTGCATAGATGACTGCCTGCTAGGAGAAGGCAGGAAAGTTATTTTCACTTGCTCATTTGCTGTCTTAATGATTATTGGAATGTTTCGCACTGAGTAACAGCTTCAAGAAGAGGAATTGGTGATTAAGACTGTAGCTTCTGAACCATTAAATAAAGGGTGGCCAGCATTGCTGACAGTTTTGTGAGTCAAGTCCCTACCTTGTCCTTCTTAAAAATGGCTGGAATCAACTTGGTGAATAAAATGAATTTTTTCACAATCTAAAACATTTTAAAGTTATTCATTTTGGCTGCTGAACCAAAAAATCAGTTATTCAGGGCTCATTCTGGCACACAGAAGATGCGTAGTGGGAACATTGCCACTCTCAGTGTTGCTTTGCTTGTGTACAAAGAATATTTTGGGGCTGTCAATCTGATTTTCTTGAGTGCCAATTCAGTAGGGACAAAAATGTATGGTGACAGTCAGGACGTGCTTCTGTGAAAGCATGAAAAATGTGGTGTATGGTCACTGTAGCGTAGAGTAAGTGATGCTGTTTTCTGTTTTGCAGCTTCTGTTTTACATTCAGGACAGTGATGATGTTTATGGCCTAATAAAGTTTTACCCTTTGGAGAATCAGAAGATTGAAAGCAATCCAATGGGACGCTTTTTATCCCTGAGTTTTGCAAGGGAGAGAGGAACAGTTGGAGATGTGCAGTTGGTTTATACAGCACTGTATATTCCAGCTGGAGCTCTGGATCCTGACAGAGCAAAAGATGGCATTCTAAATATGTCTAGAAGAAGTATCCTCATGTTTCCAGAAGGAAAAACACAAGAGACTTTAAATATACCAATAAGAAATGATGCATTTCTTCAAAATGGTGCTCATTTCCTCGTACAGGTATCTGAGTTGTGTTTTGCGGTGTGTTTTTAGCCTGTGTAATATAAAATATATAATTTAGTAGTGGTTCTTTCCCTATTAATGTAATTAAAATGATCCTACCTCTTAAAAAGTAAAAAACCACAAAGTTATTAGCTCTGCAGCTATGGAAACTTGGAGACAGCTTCCAAAATATGACATTAAGAGCTGTATTCCTAATCCTTATTTACTACTTAGACTATTTAAAAAAAAAAAACTATTATAACAGGATTCAGGTATTAATCATGTAATTGAACAAAATGAAATCAGCATTGCAGAAGATCATTACTTTTTGAGGTATGTTTATTCGCCTATCCCTTGGCTTTCAGTTTAACCAATTTAGGGTTCTTCAAACTAAATTACAGAAGCATGAAGAATTTTAGAAACTGCAAACAGGTAAATATAAATGCAATATAGTCAAAGATCTATTATATTTCATTTATGTATAAATTTGGCCAAAGAAGTTGAAGAGTATTTTTTTTCTACTTTTCCCCATATAGGCCCTTTGGGGTTTTTCCTTTCTTTTTCCTTTTTTTCATGTGTGAATTTGTAAGATGGAAACATCTATCATTGCTAATTAAAATTGGCTGGAAAAAAATCACTAAAACTATATTTTTGGCAGAAAACTGGACTCTTAGCAAAAATCTTTAAAGAAAGAATTTCCACTTTCCAACAAATGCTTTCATTTTTCACTGGAGAAAACCAAGTTTGCTTACATTTTAGCAAGCTATTCTGCCATGAAAGATCCTGGGCATTGTTATCAGTATTCATTCTGATTATTTTCTCATCTGCAGTTAAGACTGCTCCATAATCTCTATTTCTTGTGATTAACTACTGCACTCTGATCCTCTGGGATGAAGAGCCCAGGTAGCAATCTTGGTACATAGAGAGAGGGATTACTTGGTGCATCCAAAGCATGAATCAGAGACACATGTCTCAGTTCCTTTAAATTAATTAATCTTTAGATTTTAAATTGGAGATCTTCAGAGTTTTCAAGCGGAGATGTTAATGTTAAATCCATAGATTTAAACTTGCCAGGTTTTGTCTTTAACTTATGTTCTACCAAAGGTGTTTCCATGACTTCTGTGATCTTGAAAAGATTTGATTCACCATGTTCTCTAAAAATTCTCTTAAAAAGTAAAAGAGAGAAAAAGAAAATTGAATAGTTGCCAGAATCATATTATTGTTTTACTAATATGCAATCTTTTGTGTACGCAGTTAGGGAATTGCCTTCTGGAATGGCAGAACAGACTAGTGTGTTGTACATCTGCACAAGATCTGAAAGATCTACAGAATTGAAATATTTAATTCCAAGCCCCTGTTAAAAGATGCATTATAAATAACATTGCAGTGTGTTCTGTGGACAGGACACACATATGATGAGTATTTAAAAATGCAGGCGTTTTGCCTGGCTTTTCAAACTGCAGATTCCAGGGAGGCAGCGGGGGGTCAACGTTCTGTACTTTCTCCATGAACCATAAAAATCTTTTTGTTTGAATAAACAAAATGAGAGGCACTTTCCAGCATAGGAAATTCATTTAGAAACTCATAGAGAAGGAAGAAAAATACCCCTATTTATCACTATGACAATCCTTCTACTTTGTGAATAAACGATAATCACAGTGAACATGTTTAGAATGAGAAGATTGCGGAGTTTGTACTAGGCACAATAAAGGATCAGCTCAGGAATTGGGGGAGGAGGAGAGGAGGAAGAAAGGAAGCTTAAACACGACTGGAGACTGGGTAGAGGAACTGGAAAAGGGAGATTAACATTGTCTGTGACATCTTCAATTAAATAACCTGTTGTAGTCTGAGGTGCAGTTTTTGGTATGGACAGGAAGATTAACTAATTTAATAAACTAGTTGTCATTATCATTCCATTCACAATGCATTATTCTCTGCTTATTAACTGATTTGTTTTAAGAGGAAACACTGAAAAAAAAAAAAACAAAAAAAAAATCTTTGTTAATTATTACTTTAATCTCAAAGTTACTATCTGGGACCAGAAGCACTTAACAAAGTGAATTGTTTCAGCTGTGTAGTATTTCAGAAGCTTTATTGAGCTAACAACCACACAATGGTCCACCTGTGTACTGTTAATTGCAGGATCAGATCCGACTTTAAAAGAAAGCTTAGAAAACAAGCAAAGCAAAGAGTCCCACCATCTGTTCCTCATGTTCTCCATAAATAACTAGTATGGTTGAGAATCAATTACTGAAGACAGCATTTGTAGAACAGTTCCATCTATCATCAAATAAAATGTGTGTGAATATTTTTATTACTCAAGCAATAGTGGAGAAAAGTATGATGCCACGCAAGTGTTTTATACAGATTGGTTTTAAGAATTGAAGGACTTTTAGTATCACCAGTTAAAATGGTGATTCATGATCACTGTATAGATTTCAACAAGGCAGCTTTCCCCTCCTTCGATAGAACTTTACTGTATGATAACACCTGATAACTCGAAGCAAAAAACACCCTTGTGGGCGTTAAAGGTGATTGTCACTGGAGGTTCATGTCCCAATGAAATGTTTGCAGAACTATTTGCAAATCAGCCATGGAAACGTTTATGATGAATGTAGACAAAATTGTGTGGTATAAATTATGTTTGAAAGAGATATTTAAACAAGCAAGTCCTACTGGTTTTACTACATCAGTACTGCTACTGTGGTTAGTGAGTGATATCTCCCATTCAAAGAAAGGGTGAACATTTTTATATGTCTTCTTAGTATCAATAAACCACCAAAAATAGGACTGGTTTGAAATACTATACTGATTTTCAATTCCAAGTGCAATACTAATGTATTAGTTATTATAAACAGAAAAGTCCATAAAATCATATAAGAAGGGAAAGAAGGTTGGATCATTCTTTGGCTTTATCAGAGGCTGTAAATTATTATGGTTCCTGTGACTTCAGCAGATTTTTGTCAATGTATGACAAAAAATGAACTTAGCACAGTAGCTTGAGCCATATGTCAAATCAATACTGTTATTCATAGGTGTAGCAATG
This sequence comes from Columba livia, assembly GCF_036013475.1. Taxonomy (NCBI): domain Eukaryota; kingdom Metazoa; phylum Chordata; class Aves; order Columbiformes; family Columbidae; genus Columba; species Columba livia. Next base: position 81,422,355 of record NC_088642.1, read on the forward strand.
AATCAACTGATCTAGAAGGTTCATTCTCCCTCTACATACGTTTAGTTGTATACACAAACATGATTTGTCTGAGAGGTAGACCATTCAAAGCTCAAAGATATCCACTTAATTTCTTTCACGTATCTATTTGCACATCTTTGTAACAATAATATTGCTAGTAAGAGAAATTTGTTGTGCAGATGTTTTGGTCCCTCCAAGTTAAACTTATTCTGGAATGTCAGAATTCTTCCAATTTCATACTAAGGTTTCTTATTTCTCAACTTTTTCTTACATTTTCCTACAGCTTGAAAAAGTTGAGCTGGTGAATAGAATTCCACTGATCCCACCTGTGAGCCCTAGATTAGGTGAGATTCGAAATATTTCTCTAAGGATTACTCCAGATATTGCAAATGGAGAAATAGGCTTTATCAGCAACCTTCCAATTATTGTTTCTGAGCCAGAAGATTCTCCTGCTACAGTGGTAAGTACACCTTTTTGTATTGTCCTTTAATATGGAAAAATTATTTGGAGAAAGCGAAGTTTGCTATGTTTGTTGTAACATTTGAAAGTTAATGTTAGGAAAATCCTTCCTCTAAGTTCTATCTAATTCCAAATATTGTCTTGCTTGAAAAAAAAAGCAACAACAACAAACCCAAAATGTGCTTGTAAAACTAAGGTCTGGAATAATGTGCTAGTCACTATCAGAAAAGTGAGCTTGGTGTTTGTTTTCTCTGTAAGCATCTAAAACCATTTATGTCTTCGTGTTCACTCAGAACAAAAGATGCGGCAGACAGTTTTCATCTCTTACCAACTGCAAAGTTACTCGTGTAAAGTCAGGCTGATATCACTCTTACATTTCATGTAAATATCTGTGTATCTTACAGTTAACTGACTTACACGTGAATGTATTTTTTGGCTTGCTGGGTGTTATTTCCAACAACTGTGCTTTTTAGGTTTCTGAGAACACAAAGAGTTATTTTCAAAAGTATTGCCATCCATCCAAGTGCTGTAGTCCTACGTGGAAAAATGTTTTTTTCATACTTTTTTACTTTTTTCCAGAGTTCACTGAAATCTCTCCACAAATCCTGGATCAGATTGCTTGTTTCTCATTCTTAGACTAGAACTGCTAGTTAGCTTAAGGAGAATACACATTGTACCGTACTATATTAACCAGAGTAAAATTGTCGAAGTTATACTTAAATTCTGGGTTGTGTCTTGACTAAATTGGTTAAATCAGTTGTACAAGGCTTTTTGTGTTTGTGATTGTTTAATGGTTTGTAATAGAAAGAATCTGTCATCTCCATTGTGTAGTGATTTGTGATTGAATTAATCTGTCATCTCCACTGCCAAAGTATGTATGGTTAAGAGGTTAAGATTCAGTATATATTTGCATTAATGCACCATCTTTGATTTCATATCATATACACAGTTAGGGGTAAAAAAATAAAGTTGAACATTTTGAGGCTCATATTCAGATGATAATTTGCAAGGGGTAGTTGTTTCTGTATCTGGTTTTACAAGTCACAACAGATTCATGTGTTTCATAGGTTTCCATTGCATTGCATCGGGATGGGACTGACGGTCAAGCAACTGTATTTTGGAGTTTGAAACCATCTGGTGTCAATCAAAAGGCAGTAACACACGATGATATAAGTCCTTTTAATGGCTCCGTTGTTTTCTTATCTGGACAAAGTGATACTACAATCAACATTACTATTAAAGCTGATGATATACCTGAGATGAATGAAACTGTGTTATTAACCTTGGACAGGTATTGTACCCTAATCTCTATTCATATGTGTCGTTTGCAATACTCAATTGATGTATAACAAATTAGCACAGCATTAATTAGGAGGTATTGCCTATATTGTGTTGATAAGTGCCTGATGGAGTATTAGGCCCTTGATTCAGACTATGTATGGATTCTTCTTTGGAGATCAATGAAAGAAACAGTGTTGTGTTTATCATCAAATGACTTAATTTTGTTTATGTTTTCATGAAAATAATGTATGCTATTTATAAAGTTCTTTCAGCTTTGATCTTTAGGTATAGGTATATATATTGGTCATAACATACATCTTTTAAGAAAAGTAATATTTACTGAGGTAATTGGGAAAACCGTAATGAAGAGTAGACAGTAATACATAACTGTTTTTCTGTCAGAAAGAGGTTTATAGCTAGGGTGTCATTGCAGAATTAGATCAGCTTTTTCTTTGTTTGATCTGTGCATTCTGTACTGCTTGCTCTTGGTAATTAGATACTTTCTGGCTTCAAAAATCGCCCAGTGTTACCATTACCGCACCCTTTGGCTACGAAGACAGAAACGGTGTTTCTGAAGCACAGCGTCTCCCTCCTGCACGATATCAGGGTTACAGGATAATTAAAACCTTAAGGGATCTCAGGAGTTTCTATTGTCTCCGTGTGAACACTGCTCACAATACTTGAAGTAGTTCATACTGAGGAGTGTATTCCCTGCCCTGCTTCCAGCAACTTAATTGTATATATGGTTTAGAAATACCATCACTTCTACTATCTCCTACTAGTCTAAGGTACAATTTTCCACTTTTTCTGGAAATATACTAATAGGAGTCTGCCAGCAGCGATGTCCACATTGAACATTTGCTATTTATACCATCCTTACCTCATGCAGAAGTATTTTTGTCCTATACAGGAAGTGCAAAATAGCTCTTGGGAGCTTCAACACCAGATACCTAAGGTGATTTCTTACTAGAAACCAGCAACCAGCTCCTGAAGCTGTTGCTGATCCTGTTTCTGAAAATCTGTTTTTTTAACAATATTCTGTCACATAGGAAAGCTGTTATTCCATTGTAGAATTGACCTGCTTCTGTGAAATCCAGCTGGTGGAGGCATCTAGTGCAGAATGAGATCCTTAATTCTACCTTTGCTACTCACTACGTTGAAAGACAATCCTGTTCAAGATAGAAATAAAGGGAGAGTATTACATGTATTTCTCTGCTTTCTTGGTTCATCTCAAGGAATTCATTAGTGTCTCTGGCACAAAGAGTGAAACTAGAATAAGATTAGAAATTACGATGAAAGTTGTGAAGGGATTGTGTAAAGTTGCCAAAAAATAGGGGTGGAAGGATAAGAAATAAGTAAGTAGATAGAGGAAGTGGATGGTGTGAAAGGTTGACTTTTTTGAGTTGACGGTTCAACAGGTGTGCGGAACTACAGCTGTCTGCCACTTACTATGAGTAGTAACCCCATGCTGTGCCTTGGAGCTGGTGGCTGCAATGAGGCTTGAACTGGCAGCTGGACAAACGTGACCACTGTTCTGCTGTCATGATGTGTGGTGGGAGCAGCAGGTTCTGCTGGTCACCAAGTGGCTGGTAAAAAAGCATGTGAGCCATAAGCAGCTTTCCCAGACTTGGCAAGGTCAGAGAGTGAAGTAAGGAGCAGGTGCTCTGGCATGGAAAAAGAAGTAAACAAGAAGGATATAAAATCTTAACTTTTCTCTGGACCTGGATGCTGTCCCCAAAGGCTATGAGTGACATTTGGCAACCATGATGTTAGCAGAAGCCAAGAACGAAATGACTGCAAAGATCATCCTTTCAGTGCTGGAGATGACTCTTCAAATCAGGGTTGAAGGATTCTGGCAGGGTGATGTGTGTAAGCTTGTAGTGTTGCTTTCTGCATAGTTTGTATTTTCTGGATGAAGAGAAGATTCCAGTTTCCAAGGCTGGCAGCCAGCACTCCACAGCAGTAGCGAATTGGCATAAAAACAAAGATGCACTGTGCTGTGGATATGCTTGTTCTGTTCTATAAATTGTAGCATAAGTCAGCAGGAAAATAGAGCTTGTAAGAACTTACTGAAACTATAGACATAGAAATACATTCATAAGCATTCTATTTATTGTAATTAGTAATAACATGCATAAAATAATACAAATAATTAGTTCTAACAAGGATGTATTATTTACAACTCAGTGGTGTAGTTAAGGCAGCTTGCATTTTAAACAAGCTTTATTTGCATCCATAACTAGAAGAGAAACTTTCCAAGCCTTTTAAAATAGTATTTTCTTTCCTTGTTCTATGGCTTCTCTCTGTGGGCTGTAGATATTAAAGACATCTCTGAGTTATGACCACAAAATGGAGACAGATGAGTAATAAAGAAGCAAGACAATCTTGTACCTGCTGAAGCTTCTTCATATTTTCTTTTTTTAGGAGCAGCTTCAGGTTGAGTGCCTGACCATATCCGAATAGGCCTGAATTGAGACCAAGCATAGATAAAGCCAGATGTCTGTAGTGCAATCTGTATGAAAAAGAAAAGGTCTTGGTCTTCTTGATGAATGTAGGTGGAACAGGCCATGGGAATTGTGTGTATGCTTTGTGAAAGCATGTATATGTACTAGGGCTGTTCATTTTACCTGGTAAGCACAAAGAGAAATAAGTTTTTTTAAAAATCCGATTGTTGTTTTTTCCTTCTGCACAATGAATTCTCCTGCTGGCAGCTGTTATCCCCGCAGTAATGTGCAGATACACAACTATCGCCGTTTGGCAATTGGCACAAGTTGGTGTTCAGGACCTCCAGGGCGTGCAGGTTGTGTTTGCAACTCTTAAATATGTGGGGGCGAGTCTGAGAACCTGCAGACTTTGGGATCTGCGAACACCCATATGCTGATAAATTCATTTTGATCTGTTGAAGTGGTAATCTATGAACAGATGACTGTTTTGGCATCCTGGGGTGTATTAGAAGAGGGGTGGTCAGTAGGTCAGAGAGGTTCTCCTGCCCCTCTACTCTGCCCTGGGGAGACCACACCTGGAATATTGTGTCCAGTTGTGGCCCCTCAGTTCCAGCAGGACAGGGAACTGCTGGAGAAATTCCAGCACAGCCACCAAGATGCTGAAGGGAGTGGAGCATCTCCTGTGTGAGGAAAGGCTGAGGGAGCTGGGGCTCTGGAGCTGGAGGAGACTGGGAAGTGAACTCATGTTTACATGAGTTTACAAATGTTTACAAATATATAAAGGGTGAGACTCATAAGGATGGAACCAGGTTGTTCTCGGTGACAACCAATGATAGGACAAGGGGTAATGGGTAGACAGGAACACAAAAGGTTCCACTTAAATTTGAGAAGAAACTTCTTCCCAGTGAGGGTGGCAGAGCCTGGCCCAGGCTGCCCAGGGGGGTTGTGGAGTCTCCTTCTCTGCAGACATTCAAACCCACCTGGACACCTTCCTGTGTAACCTCATCTGGGTGTTCCTGCTCCATGGGGGGATTGCACTGGATGAGCTTTCCAGGTCCCTCCCATCCCTGACATTCTGGGATTATGTGATTCTGTGATTGTTTGATTCTGTGATGCTCACTTTTTTTTGAATCATGACTCACATAATTTTTTTGAATCATGACTCACATAATACAAATTCATGTATGCATGTTATGAACTAGATCTGTATACAGTATACAATAAATCAAACCTGAAGCAACACGTTGAGGGGACTTATATAGTGCTAGTGATTTCTGTGATGCGATACAAATTTCCACAGGCTAAAATTCTCTCTTGAGTAAATTTACAAAATAGATTTTTTTTAAATGTGCCAATGCAAAACATAGTTTTGACTATTTCATTGTGAAAGGTCTGGTAGAAGTTTAACGTTTTTGTGTTGAAGAGATTGCTTAATGTCACAAAGTTAGCAGATCATAGAAGACCTGTTTAAAGCCCTACACACTGCCTATGGTCCTTAATTCAGGGCTCAGGTGGTGATTGCACATTGTGGGTTGCTCTCTGCACTGAAATGCACAGAAACAATGATTTAATGGAGCTGGAATTTCCTCCTAGCTTCATGATTTCCTGTGGCTAGTGTTTGTTTCAAAACCACGTCTATCTATTTAAGTAATTTTTCTATTAAGTAATATGTTTAATGCTATAGAAATTATCTCTTCCAGTGTAAACTGCTGACTTTCTCTCTAAGGGCTTGATCAGACTTTGTTTTGAGGGGGGAAAAAGTTATTTGAAAATAGTAGCAGAATGTTGAAAATAATACTACTGTACACCTACTGCTAGCTTTTACTACTTTTCAAAATAATACCACCATGCATCTCCTGCTATGAGTAGCATAAAATAACCTACACAATCAAATAATTTGTGGATTAAACCTGGAGAGAAGGTGTTCCTCTGAAGAGAAGCGCTATGGAATTTATAGTGTGGCAAATCCTACTTTAATACTGTTCTTTAAAGTTGGGTCTTGCCACTAATTAAATCAGTAGATAATCCTGAAAAAATTGAAGGAGGGGAGAACACGGGCTGCAAATCTAGGAAGCAAACTGAGAAACATTCCACATGTAATCTGAATGCACATTTTCTGAGATACCCTGATAGAAAAGAAAGTTTTTTAGAGAAGTGTGTTTTTAATAGTAACAGCAACACAAATTCACAGCTGCAATTCAGTTTCTCAGCTACCTTTCAAAACATTCACTCTCTGCAGAACTCCAATTCTTTGCTATCAAAGCTATCAAAAGCAACTACATTGCATCTCTTGATAATTATTATTTTAGCTGCAGTGTATTTAGTTAGTAATAATATTGAACTTGCCATGTTACTTTAATCTCAGTCAAAAAATCTCCTTTCTGGTATTTTGTAGTACTACTTCTTTAAAAAAGTTTAGGAAACATTTTGAAGATTTAGTTGTCTTAATTAATATGTAGTTCTTGCTAAATAATAATTCAGGGAGTTTTAATAAATAATTTCCCTAATGATGAGTCATTTCAGATGAGATTTGTCATATGGAAACTACTTCTTTAAAGCTATTTCAACACAGAAAACACAGTTACACAGATTGAGACTGCATTTCTTACATTGGCATCATAAACATTGCCCAGGATTATCCTCTGTGATAAAAAAGAAACTTTATGTCCACAGGTAGCTGTTTTATGGAAAAAGTTAAGCTAATGAGAAAAAACGTCAAGTGGTTTTCCAATGAGAGGGATCTTCTTACTCTTGGTCTGGTGCTCTCTCTAGTAGCTGAGCTCCTTGGCTTGGATAAGGAGCTGTCTTAACTTATATCATTACTTCTAAATGCCTTCACCTGGGCAAACCACGAGTTTTGGAAGTTCTGAATAGACCTTTTTTATTCTCTTTCCACACTCCTGTTGTAGGAGTGCCTGAAGGGATGGTTTCAGTATAAGATGGGGAATGACCTGTTGGAGAGCAGTGTAGGGGAAAGGGACCTGGGGGTCCTGGGGACAGCAGGATGACCATGAGCCAGCACTGGGCCCTTGTGGCCAGGAAGGCCAATGGTACCTGGGGTGGGTTAGAAGGGGGTGGTCAGTAGGTCAGAGAGGTTCTCCTGCCCCTCTGCTCTGCCCTGGGGAGACCACACCAGGAATATTGTGTCCAGTTGTGGCCCCTCAGTTCCAGCAGGACAGGGAACTGCTGGAGAGGGTCCAGCGCAGCCACCAAGATGCTGAAGGGAGTGGAGCATCTCCCATGTGAGGAAAGGCTGAGGGAGCTGGGGCTCTGGAGCTGGACAAGAGGAGACTGAGGGGGGACTCATTCATGGGGATCGATATGGAAACGGGGAGTGTCAGGAGGATGGAGCCAGGCTCTTCTGGTGACAACCAATGGTAGGATAAGGGGCAATAGGTACAAACTGGAACACAGGAGGTTCCACTTCTCATATATGAGAAGAAACTTCTTCATGGTGAGGGTGGCAGAGCCTGGCCCAGGCTGCCCAGGGAGGTTGTGGAGTCTCCTTCTCTGCAGACATTCCAACCCGCCTGGACACCTTCCTGTGTAACCTCATCTGGGTGTTCCTGCTCCATGGGGGGATTGCACTGGATGAGCTTTCCAGGTCCCTTCCAATCACTGACATTCTGTGATTCTGTGACTTGTTTCACATGCCGTGAAAAGAGAAACAGGACTGAACTGATCCTGTGTACCGAGTGGCAGTTTGGGCTTCTCAACTCTCTGATGAAAGGACCATAGGTGAACACAATGTTGTTCTTAACTATTGTCAAGACACGCAGCGAGGGCTGATGGCTGGTGGCCTGGGGGCTGTGTGGTGGTGTAGGGCCAGGAATTCAGGCTGAACCTGATAATGTGGCCAGTGGGACAGGTAGCGGGGCAACCTGGAGTCCAGGGCATCAGGCAAGGTCATGGCGATGGGGCAGGTCAAGCCAGGAAGACACATCTGGTTTAGGCCAGGTGATGGTCACTACAGTTAGGCACAGCCCAGCGATTGCCAGGAAGGTCCACAGCCAGGAGACAAATCTAAGGTTGAGCCAGGAAGTCTCCGAGTGGGTCCTGGTCCGGGGATGTTATGAGAATGTATGTGTGTGTACCTCAGAGCATAGACACAAGGGGTCTTGTTGTGTAAACTGTTTGTTGCTTATGTATTAATAACAACAACTCTGTGTTGGAAACCTAGAACTAGGTGCTTCTGTTTACATGGAGTCATTGAATCAATGTTCTGAGGATCACAAGGATCATGGAGTCCAACTCCTGTCCCTGCAATGACAACCCCATAGTTCACACCATGTGTCTGAGGATGTTGTCCAGTCTCTTCTTGAACACTGTCAGGTTGGGACTGCAATACCTCCCTGGGGAGCCTGTTCAGTGTCCAGCACCTCTGGGTGAAGAACCTTTTCCTCAGGTCCCACTGCCCCTCCCTGGCACATCTTCTGCCATTCCCTGGGCTCTGTCACTGTCACAGAGAAGAGCTCAGCCTGCCCCTCCTGCTCCCTGCTGAGGAACCTGCAGCCCATGAGCTCTGCCCTCAGTTTGCTCTGCTCCAGCTGAACAAACCCATGGACTTCAGCCGCTCCTCGTAACTTCCCCTCCAAACCCTTCACCAACTTTGTAACCTACTCTGGACACTCTCCAGTAGCTTTATCTCCTTTATCCTGTTCCCCAGCCCTGCACACAGTGAATGGTCCAGGTGAGGCTGCACCAGCACAGAGCGGGACAATCACCTAGGCTGTTTTTTGAATAGTAACCAATATTTACTGTGTCAGAGCAGTGAATAGCAGCCTGGCCAGTCATGCAGAGAAAAAATAGTCAGATCAATCTACCAATGAATCAATCAAGTGATTCTAGTGTTGGAAATGGGCCTTGGATGCAGAAACATCCCAAACAGTTGTTTCCTTTATCAGTGGATGGGCTGAATCTGATTAGCTGCTTCCTAGCTTCTAGATTCCGATCTGACTTACACTGTCACTGTTTTAAAGTAATAAAGCACTGACAGTCTTGTCCTTTCGAAGAACACCTGGAGATGCCCAAGATGCTCCTCTTATGGTTCCTCATGCCCATTTCATGTCTGCTGCCCTCCTCAGATTTCTGTGGTGCTGCCCTTGTGCATCACAGTGCAATATTATATTCTACCACAACTCTTCAATTCACCTTAAACAACCTTTTTTGTTTGAGCTGTGTTTGGACTCCTGTGTTTTAACTCCATGAGGCTGAAAGAGATTTTATTTCTTGCACGACTTTTCACTTTCTGATGAATTATTATGTCTTAACTATTTAAGCTTGTACATACATTCAAAAAACTCCCTTGACATAGTGGTTCATTTGCATTATCTGTTGTAAATTGTATTACCACCAGCTTAGCGATATAATTATATTTTAGCATTACCAACCCTGGAATTTTCTTCTTGATCTTTTCATTGTGTTAACACCTTGATGGCTTTGGAACACTTCTGCATATGTTTCTGAAGGGAGGCAGAATGTCTCAATATATAGTATTTAAAATGTAGCCTCACTGGAAATCAGTGAGAAATTTCTATTAGCTCAGATTGCCTATTTGAAAGAATGTATTTTCCTTTATTTTCTCAAACTTTTGAGCAAACTTTTCTCATAGTGAATTCTGGATCTGAGTTGTTTTTGAGATTAATGAAGTCAGAATTTTGCTTTATAAATGCGGCGGTAATCTGTTTATGGTATTTTGATAGGAGATACAGGTTTATATTTCATGTGTACTTATTTTAGATCAAGAAAGTCAAAATGCATGATTATCATTGCAGATTACTGACCTTTCTTCTGACTTGGTGCAATAGTTTTGTTGTAAGTGCTTGACCGAAACATAACTATTAAGAGATTAGCAAATACCCTTTTCTTATTTTGATATTTTTGTTTGTTATATTTTTCTGTTGGTATTTAACTTTGGTAATCTGGTTAACCAAAAAACTGACAAAAATGAAGTTTGATATGATTTTCTGACAAAGTAGTTGTTGATACGTACCCGTTATAATTCCCACCATACTTATTTGTTTTTATCATTACTCTGGCAAATTGATGAAATGACACATTACGGAAGCAGGTAGGTTGTTTTTTGTTGTTGTTGTTTGTTTGTTTTGATTGAAGGGCTGTTTAGGGCTGCTGATGCAGTTGTGAGTAGGTACAAAGGTTGGCAGCAACTGAGTTCTTGGGGAAAGGCTGGGCAGAGTGTGTTACGAACAGGTCTTGACACACTGAATTGGTCCTCAGGTCATTTCTCTTAACTGGGAACTGCCCACTAGCTAGCATTTGTCAACAGGAAAATGCCAAGCAGGTAGAGGTCCCATAAAAAAGAACATTATAAGCTTTTGGAAAGAAGAAAGAAAGCATTTTTATTTTTAATATATATTTTTTTTAATTATATTTTTATTTTCTAAGTTTATACTATTGAATTCTAGCAAGTTGTACTTTCATTCCTTCCCCCATCCCATTTTTTCTTTATTTCCGTGCTGACAGGGTAGAGACAGAAAGGTTTGTCGTGTACTTTGGGTAAGTGTAGCAAGCTCTGCTTTGTCTTCAGTGAATCACTGCTCTGTTTTGCAAGTGGTTGGTTTGGACAGAATCTGTCGTTTCTTTTTAGGAATCATGTTTTCTGCATGCACACTTGGCCTTTGGTGTTTAATTTGATGGTATGAGGCTCTGGATTGAAGCCATTTCTTTAATCAGGATCTGTTGGATGTTGAAAGTTAAAAATGTATGGCTCAATGTTTGATAATTGAGCATTTGATGCAAAAATGGAGTAGCTGTTTTAAACTCCCACAATTATGATTTGCTGCAACTAAATGACTGAACTGTCTTGAATTGTAGAGAAGAAGTTTTCTGTGGTCAAATATGAGCGGTTATCTTGTTTTTGAATAACCTACATTTAGATCTGTTGACACGAGTTATTGTGTCTGCTGACGTATTTTTTTAATGTGCAATAAACATGTCACATTATCCTATTAAATAGATATTTCCTGGTTTGCATCTATACATTGCTATCCATTTTTTTTTTGTAAGCTGGGGCATCCCAATTATTTATGAAGTGGTTGTGTAAACAGCTCTGGAACTGATTTTGAATATTGAATATAACAGATCACATTTTCTTTCTACATAAAAAAGTGTTTGATGAAGTCTGGGTTGTAGTGGAGTGAAACCATAAAAATATTTACAATATGTTGGACAAAGATTTTGTTGAAATTTCCTTCCAGGAAGCATGGAAGATGCACAGGAATCTAAATACACAAAGCTCCATGTAATGAGCCATAAACCACAAACAAACTGCGTTCCTGATGAGTCCTTCAGTAGTATATTTTCTGGCATTTTTAATGTAATGAACTGAACTATATCAGTGGCTTTGAAATTTAAATCTGAGGAAATTAATGAGAAATGTGCAGCATCATTCACGAAATGCCTTTAGGCAGCAGGTTTGTGAGTAAGAGAGGAGAAAGAGAATTAAGTCTGAGCTACTAAGAGTAGGTCCAACACTCACCAGAGCAAAACTGGATCCTACAGGTAGGGTCCACATCCTACAGAAGGCAGGTTAATGCATAGATGAGGATGAAACCCACACTAATCATAGAATCGTTTTGGTTGGAAAAGACCTTTGAGGTCATCGAGTCCAACCGCTAACACAACACTGGCAAGTCCACCTCTAAACCATGTCCCTAAGAGTCTCATCTACGTGTCTTTTAAACATCTCAAGGGCAAGTCTCTTTCTACTCGTATCAATAGTAAATTTTGCGGAAGAGGATAAGAATATATATTCATCAATGTAATTTCTATTTGTTTAAATGATTTTGGGTTATCCTTTAGGTTTTGATCCAAATACAAAATAGTAGTGAATGTAAGCCTTTTACTGCACAATTCTGTTTCTTTTCCTGTGTGGTGTGTGCATGTGCCTAAAAAAATCCCAGATCTCCAACTACAAAAACTAATCAGAAAACAAAGTAACTTCAGAAGCAAAGCTGTTTTTTTTCTTCACAAATGGATAAAGCATACTGATAAGTATTTCTTAATTAATTTGATTCTTTCCAGGTAATTGTTTCTTTTCATAATTTATTCATAAAATCCATCAGTATTCTGATGTCCTTCACGCAGGTGCAGATTGACTTGCCAAGCAGAATTATCACTTAAAAAACCCTCTTGCCTTCCTTTCCCAGGGTCAGTGTGGAAAATCAAATATTGAAATACGGGTTTACTACTTGTGAAATAATTATTTTAGAAAATGATGATCCTGGAGGAGTATTCGACTTTTCTCCTTCTTCCAGAGGTCCTTACAATATCAAGGTAGCTGAGTTATTTCTCTTAATCATTACAGACAACTTAGTTTAAGCGGAGTGGTAGAAAAAGAAGCTGGATTTTCTTTTTTACAGGAAGGGGAGTCAGTCGAACTGCAGATTGTCCGCAGTAGAGGAAGCCTTGTCAGGCAGTTTCTACGCTACACTGTAGAACCAAGAGACAATAATGAGTTTTATGGAAGCACAGGAATTCTGGAGTTTAAACCTGGTGAAAGAGAGATCATAATTACTCTTCTGACAAGGATGGATGGGATTCCAGAGGTAAAAATTACTATTCTTCTGTCTTCAGATTGTATTTGTTTAGGCATATTAATACGTTATTTATCAAAATATAGGCAAATATATAATAGCAGAACCAGTGTGCAATGGCTTTTCTCCAGAATGTCTTTCCAGCCTCCAAACCACGAATGCCTGGATAAATAGCAGGTGTTTTTGGCTTCAGTAGTCCTCAGTGATTTTTTTTTCTGTGAATGTAAACAGTTATGCTTTGAATCCATGTAAGTTTTTAGCATCCATGACATTCTGTAGATTAGACTATTATAGTTTAATTGAAGAAACATTTCCCTTTCTTTTTCCTAGTAATCAACTGCTAGCTTCACTCAGTGCTCTCCAATCTAGACTGATATCTGCCTTATGGATATGTAGACACAATACTTGTTTTACTGTTCCTTAAATCATTAACTGCAAACTTTTTTCAAGAAACATATAACAACAAAGTCCCTTTAGATTAATGAAGCAAGTCGTTAAGTTCTTTCTAAATTAGTGTGCTGTTAATGGTTTTAAAAACTTTGCTTTCCCTGTTACAAAGCCAGAAATGATAATAAACCCTTAGCTTTCGGGAAGAATTACAAATATATATTGCAATAGTGAATTGATGTGATTCTAAGTTAAGTACACAAAGTAAATCCATATCTGCAATGAATTTTGGAGAAAATGGTCCTATCAGAGACAGAAATATCTAATTGTTTTTGTGTTCTGATGGCAAAGTACAACCACACTGTGCATGTAGGAAGTGTGTGTGATTTTCTTCTGTTTAAACTTGTATCTCTTTCTGCCTGACTAGGGACTGTGTGTGTTTGCCCATCTGTTTTGGATGTGAATACTGAACATGTATTTTCATTCTGAACTGAGTTTCCCTCTTCCAGCTGGATGAGCTCTATTCTGTGGTACTCAGTAGCTACAGCGAAATGCCAGGCAAGATGGGGAATGCCACAACAGTCAATATAACTATTCTGAAGAATGATGATCCACATGGTGTCATTCAGTTTCTACCTGGCGAACTGTCAGTAACAATAAAGGAAAGTAAAGGAGAAATCATCTACACTGGTAATTCTTTTGTTATTAGAGTTCATCTGCTCTCTGCCCCTGCAAGGCTGCTGCTCCCCATTCACATTTCTAGGACAAAATCTGACTCAAGTCTCTGCTCAGGTCTAGAGTGGTTTAGTGCCAGCAAGACAAGCAGTGGAGCAGGATGGGCTTGGAAAACCAGAGGGACCCATCCAGTAAAGAAATGGCTCGAAAATATTCTGGACAGGAGGGATGCAGTGTTGATGTATGTGCAAAGTGCAAGCTGGAGGTAGTAGCTCCAGGAGTAGGTAGTAGCATGAAGAGCAGGGTGCTATGTGAGAGAAGTATAGCAGTAAATCCTCATATGGGTGACTTCAACTGATCTGTTTCTATTCAATTATCAAGTGCTTTTACAGGCAAAAACTAGCAAATTTGAACTGGTTTTGTGGTGAATCTTTGTATGTCCTTTCAGTAGTGCTTTCATGTATTATTAGTTTTGCAATAAGTGAATTTGCATATAATTTCTTTTTTCTTTGTTTCAGTTTTGTTGACCTTCTTGTTTTTGATTTGTATTGTTCTGAAGATGCACACTGACTGTATATATTTGCATTTTTAGCTGCTTACAGCATTGTACGGGACCAAGGGAACTATGGCAATGTTAGTGTGTCTTGGGTTGTTGACCCAGCATGTACCAATGACATCTATCCAGAACAAGGGACTGTTTTCTTTGATAATCTGGAGTTTTCAAAAAATATCACCATTTATTCACTGCCAGACGAGGTAAACATTTTTACAGGATTTTCGTGTGAGTATTTGGGACAAAGAGTAACTGCTAAAACATTACAATTTAAGGAGAAAGAAGAAATATATCTCTCATAAGAGCCTGATAAGTGTTTGTAGGAAAAATCAAAATACTTGAGTAAAACTGTGATTGCTTCAGCAAATCCTAAAAGAGTTTGAGACACTGTGCATACCTCTAAAAAAAAAGTTACAAGCTCAGAGCAGTTGAATGTGGTTAAATTAAAGTTCATTTGAATAAAACCATTGTTTTGATAGAAGGAATCATAATTTTTATTTTTCATGTTGATATATTAGAAGTAATATGAGAAATGATTGGAATAAATAATAATAAATAAATAAAGTTGCAAAAATACATTATTTGTAGCAGAAGCAAGAAACTGCAAGATAACTTTTGGGTCATCTGTATAACAGTTAATATGAGGGGATTTATTTACAGGGATTATAGGTTGATGATGGTTTCTGTGTAACTATATGAACTGTCATTTGTCATCCCTCTTGACACACTTGAAAATCAATAATCAAAAAAAACAAAACAAAACACTCAGAAATCTCTGGTGTTCAACCCCTTCAGCTGATCATTTTAATTTCTTCATTGTTTTGTATGCAAGAAATTGATTTTGTAATACTTTCTGTTTCAGATACCTGAAGAGATGGAAGTATTTGTCATCACCTTAGTCAATGCTACTGGTGGAGCCAGGCTGGGCAATATAACAAGTGCAATTTTACAAATTACGAGGAATGATGATCCCATTTATTTTGCAGGTTAGGTATCTTTGGTTTTAAGTGTAGACTAAATTATTTTTGTCAGCAACACAGACAGTGGGACTGAGTGCACTCTCAGCAAGTTTGTTGATGACACCAAGCTCTATGGTGTGGCCAACATGCTGGAGGGAAGGGATGCCAGCCACAGGGACCTGGACAGGCTGGAGTGGTGGGCCCATGTGAACCTCATGAAGATCAAGTGCCAGGTCCTACACATGGGTCAGGGCAATTCCAAACGCAAATACAGGCTGGGCAGAGAATAGATTGAGAGCAGCCCGGGGACAAGAGCTTGGGAGTGTTGGTTGATGAGAAGCTCAACATGAGCCCTGAATGTGTGTTTGCAGCCCATAAAGCCAACGGTAACCTGGGCTGCAACAAAAGGAGTGTGACCAGCAGGTCTGGGGGGATCCTGCCCCTCTGCTCCACTCTGGTGAGACCCCCCTGCAGTGCTGGTCCAGCTCTGGGTCCTCAGCACAGGACACACATGGACCTGCTGGAGAGGTGCCAGAGGAGCACAGGAATGACCCGAGGCTGGAACAGCTCTGCTGGGAGGACAGGCTGAGAGAGTTGGAGTGTTCAGCTGGAGAAGAGAAGCTCCGGGGAGACCTTCCAGCAGCCTTCCAGTGCCTAAATCAGACCTATGAGAAAGCTGGACACGTTTTACAAGGGCGTGTAGTGATAGCACACGGGGTGATGGCTTTAAACTAAAGGAGGGGAGATTTAGGTTAGATGTAAGGAAGAAATTCTTCCCCATGAGGGAAGAAGACCCTGTCCCAGGTTGGCCAGAGAGGTGTTGGATGCCCCATCCCTGGAGACATCCCAGGCCAGGCTGGACGGGGCTCTGAACAACCTGAGCTGGTGAAGATGTCCCTGCTCATGGCAGGGGTGGCACTGGGGGAGCTGGGAAGGTCCTTTCCAACCCAAACCATTCTATGATTCTACGCTATACTATCACAAACATATTTATTTGACAAAACAGATTATTGAGAAATCCTAAATCCAATAGAGCTAGTATGAAATACTCATGTTTTTGTTGTGTCGAATTTGTATTTGTTTCATTCATAACCTCCCCTAATTATCTTTCATTATTCTCTTTGTTGATTCTGGGATTTGTTAGATGGCTAAGTACAACAATATTGTCTTGTACCTGCAAGTATTCCCATGCTTTTACCACATATTCCTTGTCTTTCACTGAGGAGGAGGATTTTCTTGGGGAGGATTAAGAAAATAGGCCACGTGCAAGGAGCTCAAGCTTGAACTCATGTGGATATGTTGCTTGTGTATTTTCAGAGCCTGTGACAGTGAGCGTTAAAGAAGGAAGCGTTGCAAACTTCACAGTCTTAAGGAACGGATCCGCTGATGTTGCTGTTGCTGTCCAGTATATTACTGTTAATGGAGATGCAACGGCTGAAGAGGGAGACTTTGTTCCTAGTGGAAAGAGCAGTGTTATTTTGTTTGATGTTGGAGAAAGAGAGCAGAACTTATGTGTGTATATTAATGACGATGACACCCCTGAAACTGATGAAACATTTTATATCTTCCTTATGAATTCTACAGGTAAAAGTAATGATTTGATGCATGTATAGTAACTCTTCCCTTGCTGCTATTTTTTACCAGCTTGGTGTTATCATAAGTCAATATACAAATGCCAAATATTATATGAAGGAGGTGTGCTTCAGCATTTCTATACGATTACTGTACACAATGTGTTTGGATTTTCATCCTGAATTGTTTAATTGGAAACAAAAAACAAGTGATACAGCTAAAACCTTTCCAGCAAAAAACAACGGGAGTGAAAGTCTCTTTTCAAATGTAAACGCTTCAAATTAGATGAGGTTTTGACTTGACTACAGAAACACGAGGCCAAAGAATGTTAGTACTGCAACAATATTAAGGAAAAAGGGAAACTTTTAGATTTTTTGTCATGCTCCAGTGTATACTACACAACAGACTGTTTTTTCTAAAAACAAACAGAACTGCCTTATTTTAGAGAGAACATGTAAATTGGTCTCTGTTTTATTTTTGTAGTAGGATAATGTATGCATACCTTTTTTTTGTTTTTTTCAGACTGACATGATAGTTTTACAAGGCTTAATCTGCAGAAAAATGTGTGTTAGAAATTACTCAGTGTACCACCAGTAGAGGATAGTTTTACTATCTTTGAAATAACACTGTGTGTATATATATATGTATGTAAAGAGAGAGACATATGTATTTATATATCTATATAGGCATATATATATATAGATATACACATATGTGTGTGTGTGTGTATATATATATATTTTTTTTTTAAGAGAAGTTTCCTCTTAGCAGGAAATGATACAAATTTATTCAGCATATTTCTATTTTTGAAATAGATGTCTTCTGGAATAAGTCATCAGTGCATTGTAATGTTGATGGGAAAATTTAAATTAAATATAAGAAACAGGTAAATTTGCCTGGGTTCTGCCTGCTTAATAAAGACTGTCCCCATGCCTAACCCTGCCAAAACTCAAAGGGGTAGTGAGAAAGTCATTTACAACTGTGTTAACAAATTTTAATGATTTACTGTCCTTCAGGTGTTATTTTTCTTTAGATGAGAGGTCATAACAGGCTGTGAATAGGCTGCATATCTTTACAATGCAAACCAAAACTGAACTGAATACTCCATCAAAACAAGGACTAAGACTGTAATTTAATAAAGCAGCGGAAAACTATCACAATTAACTATCAGAGTTTACCTTCACATTATATTGTGCTGCAGGTTCACAAAATAAAATACCTACCAGGGATTCCATCGAAGATAAGGAAATCTAAAATTGGATTTCTTCATTTAGATGTACATACTAAGTGTCTTAGCCCTCATTACAGTCTTTAATTGTCTGATTCGCCATCAATGAGACTAAGAAAGTGCGTCAGGCTACACAAAAGTATTATTGGAGAAAATTTAGCAATTATTTGAGCATAAGGTAGTTTATGAGTTTCTGGAGGTCAGCTTGCATTCACCCTGATACTCAGGTCTCCTGCAGAGCATCAGAACATTTCCTCATGGAAAGGATCGAAGAAAACCATTCTTCTCTCTTCTTAAATTTTCTCTTTGGTGATTTCTTTCTACTTCTATCTACTGTTATTTCCTCTTACTACTCTGTTGGGAACATATAATGGCTTTCCTTCTGGCACACTGGTCCTACAAGAATGGGTGGCTCCAGGCTCCCTCTGTTTCTCAAAGAAGGATCACAGCATTATGCAGCCTCTCTAGAATCACTAATAATATACAATATACAATATTTCTATATGTATTCCTGAAAGAAAAAAAAGATGATATGTTGCATGTATCAGCTTTGATTACTACATCTCTCTTGAAAATTGTGTTGGACTGTTGCACCTCAGAGAACATACAGGTAGAGGTATATGAAGTTAAAGCAGTGAACACATGTTTTAGTTTGGAACAAAAGCTTGTCTAATGCTCTTAAATAGGGTGAAAAATGGGATGGGGGTGTAAACATAATGTATGTCTATGGACATATGAAGAGTGCTGGAATATCCCTACAGTGCTAAAATACGCACAGAAATCCTACTATCTTTCCCTCTAATACAAGTATTTTATGTTTTTTCCTTCCAGATGGGCTGTGATATGGATATGAATAAACTCTTAGACTGTTTCTTGTGTTACATTTAAGTGTAATATTTCAATTCTAGGCCTAAAGGAGAGCTGGAGTCCCTGAATACATATTTTTTTTTCTTTTGACAACCAATTTATCAAACATGAAGTACTACCTCTCACACAATCCTTTCTGCTCAAAATGACATCTTCTTGGGTCATGTCACATGTACTTTTTCCTGCAGGTCTTCCGTTTTGCTCTCTGCATGAGATACTACTTAAGTATTTTTACTCTGATTTGCCCCTTAGTGAATATATCAAATATTGGTTTTCACTGATTGTTTTATTGCTGTTCGTTTCTTTGTGTGCATAAAAGCCGTTGATGTGAGAAGGAACCACCTTCGGTTTTAGAGTTACATCAATTTCTGAATTTTGACAAAATTCATCACCCTCTTTTTAGGGGACACTGTCATCTTTAAGGCTGGCGTGGCTACAGTTATTATTGAAGCAAATGATGATCCTAATGGAATTTTCTCGCTGGAGACTTTAGAGAAGCAAGTGGAAGAAGGGAAAAGTAACAATTTTTTGTAAGTAACTTTAAAGCAATACTTGACACATTTTTTGAACTGATGTAGATGGTACTTTGTGAATAGAACTTTCATGTAATCCTGTATGAATTTGCATTGATAAAAATGTGTTAAAGGAAAATAGCTTTACTAAATTTTGGACTAAATGATTTGTGAACATATTGAAGACATCAACTTTTATTTTTGAGTAGACTGTGCATATTAAAATGTATACATAAATGAATGTGAAAATGTAAATAAAGAAGGCTACTACGTTGCTGTTTTTTTATATTCTCAGTATACTTTAGACACAGAGGAGTCTTGATGATTGGGCAGAATATGACCTGGAAAAACTAAGAAGAATAAGTCTTCTCAAAATAGGGCTAAAAATGGCTATGTGGTTGTTCTTTTTACACCCTGAGTTGAAGCCTTCCTCTACAAACAACTTATATTACTGTATTTTTTCTGACTGTTTTTCTCCTATCTGTTGATAACAGATGGAAGTCTATACTCAAAGTCTTCTAGACTGAAAATACTCTTCCCTAGTTTGACCTCTGAAAGTATTTTCCTTCCAGCCACTGGGAGGTATTCAAGAATAGGAAGGGTTAATAAATGAATTTGCCTGGCATCTTTACTTGTTATGTTCCGTAAAGTCAGGATGGGGTTATAATTTGACAAAGATACTGTTTTTTTTTAATTAAGAAACCTCTAGACAGGATATAAAGAGAAGTTAGATCACAATAAAGGTGATAGTGTGAATAGTTAGAAATATTTGTTTATTTTTTATATTTTTGTTTGTTTAAGTATTATAAGCAGATGCTTATGAGTGTGAATTAGGCCTTTATGCTTGTGTTAAATATCTAAAGAACGAAAAACCTGGAGAAAAGAGGATGTTAAATATGTTGTGTCTTTTGTTTTGTTATGCTTGTCCTTTATAATCTTATTTGCAGGATAAATCTTTTTGATTTGATGTCGTGAAAAATGATGATTTGAACTAAACATGTTTATATACAGATTCTTTATGGAAGCACATGATACCAAGATCACCAACATCTGACAACCTTGCTCAGTCCTCACTGATGGAATAGATTTATTAGCGAGCTGTTACCAGTTAGTGATACAAAAAATAAAATCTTGCTTTCATTTACTACATCCTTAATCTGGAATACCCACAAATTTCTGAAGGACTTAGACCATAAGCCAAATTTAATACCAATATAAGAAAGACTTTAAGGAGGTTTGGTGGCTAAAGGGAGAAATGTTTGTGGTTAAATGTAGATTATTCTCTTTCCTGTCTAAGTTGGCCAGTTATATAAATTTTTAATGTTACATTGCAGAACTATTATACGTTCATATTTATTATTTACATAATAGAAGTGGAAGACAAACTAATGTTTACCATAACAGTACTACTTTGCATGGACTTGCATTGGTTATGTTTTTTCTAAACTGCCTATGGTATGCACAGGAGTAGAATTACATTGTGAAATTGTGGACCTTCAAAGAGGATTGTATTATTGTTTGTGGTTGTATTTATTGATAGTGGTTATATAGAACGTCATATGTTATTTTTCACGGTAAGCAAGGTTAGTGTAATCGTGTTCTTCTCTTGCTAATGAATGCTGATGTATACCTGCCAAGACATTCACTCTTTCTGTATCTCCGAACAGGGTTTTGAGACACAGAGGACACTTCGGCAATGTCTCTTTGACCTGGCAGCTGTTTGACAATGACTCTGCGCTGAGGCCAGGAGAAGAGTTCTATGAAACTTACGGGACTGTGTGCTTCATGGATGGTGAAGGATCAAAGCCAATCACACTCCGTGCTGTTTCAGATAAAATTCCTGAATTCAATGAATTTTATGTTCTAAAGTTGGTGAACGCTTCAGGTATTGTCTTCCATATCACCATTCCCTTCTTCTCTGCTTGAAAATAATTATGTTTAATGAATCAAAAAGAGACCAGCTCTGGAAAGAATTTTGCCTTGAATCATGTCTTGATATCCTATAATTTTTTGGTAAGCTTTTAGGTTTTGTTTTTCACTTAATTCAGATATATGCATGCAGTTATTCAGTTCCTGAATTACTGTTGCACACATTTTGATGATCTGACCTTTAAAAAGGATGTCTCTTCATGTAGTTGAAGAAAACATAAATCTATTAAAGGCTATGCATGTCTACTGTAATGGAGGTTGGTTGGTTTGCTTGCTTTTTTCTAGAGTAGGTAAAATGCTTATAGTTACTGCTTCATATGACTTAAATTACAACTACTACAGGTCTCATACTGAGCAGAGTTCCAAATCTCCTGGACTCCTCCCACCTCAGTATTATTTTTGGTCTTCTGTGTCCAGATACAACTGAAAATATGTGTTGACCTTTCCTGTAAGTGAAATCCATGTGTGTGTATGGAAGATTTTCTACTTATAATAGGTAGATCACTGCACACTTTGAACATGGAGGTTCACCATTCTAATGGCAGGAGCTGACGGCAGCTTTAATACACGACTGGTTACTGATTTTGCAAGATATCTCTGCCTCTATTTCAGAGGCAATGGGCCAGATTTTGCCATTCCATGTTGCGCAAGTCTTGGGGCAATATAAGAACTGAATTTGGCCCCATATTTGTCAAATTAATCAAAGGTAACCTGTCTCACTGACTACTTCAGAAAAACTGGAAATAATCTTGTTTTAGCTGAAATAAGAACGTGTGTTTTGCAGTTGAAAAATAACATACTGCTTTGTTTTCTGTGAAAATTATCACTATAGTGTTTTAAAAACATTACAAGTAGATTATGTTACTATTAAATCAGAACATTTGCTAGGAGGTCAGAGGCTCTTAAAGAAGGTTTAAGCCTTTTTAGAAACATATTTAGTTAAGAAAACTTTAAGTACTTAGTAACTTATTTCAAACTCTTTTGTTGGAAACCGACCATTAAGGTTTGCTCTAACTTCCATTGTATAGGTGGTTCTCCCGGCCCTGGTGGTCAGTTATCTGAAACAAACCTTGCTGTGACCGTGATGATCCCATTCAATGACGACCCTTTTGGAGTCTTTGTTATCGATCCGGAGAGCCAGGACAGAGAGATAGTGGAAGATGTTCTTTCTGAAGATGATCTTTCCTATATTACAGACTTCACCATCTGGAGACAGCAAGGCACCTTTGGTGTTGTCCGGTTAGGGTGGGAAATACTGTCCAGTACATTCCAAGCTGGGCTACCATCAATGGTTGACTTTTTGTTGCTGGGATCATTTCCAAGTTCAGTACAATCCCAACCTCACATGAGGCGACACCACAGTGGAACAGACGCTTTGTATTTCAGTGGAAAAGAGGATGCGTTTGGGATTATTGGTCCAGAATACCCATACAATGGAAATACTGCAGTAACTAATTTTACATTTTCAGCATGGTTAATTCCTAACGTCAGTACTGATGGTTACATCATTGAAAAGGACGATGATAATGGGACCTTATATTATGGTGTGAAAGTCCAAACAAATGATTCTCATGTTTCTGTAGTGCTTCATTATACAACATTGGGATCCAATATCACATATATGGCTAAAGCAACAGTACTGAAATATCTGGATGAAAATACTTGGCTTCACCTTCTGATTACTCTGGATGAAAGTATAATTGAATTTTACATGGATGGAATTCCCATTCTGGGAGGAATGAAGAGCCTTAAAGGTGAAGCAATTGCTGATGGTGAGCCAATAACCTGCATTATTTTTCTTTGTAAAGTTCTGCAACGTATAGAAGAGTCTAGCTCCTTGACAGGTGTACTCAAGATACTGAAATTATTATATCAGTTTAGTTAATTGAAAAAAATGGATAGAAAACTCTGATGTTTTTCAAAACACATATGCAAATTAGAGGTGTGAAAGTTCAAAAAAAATCAGAAATGTATGAAAACTTGGCTTGCAATGGTTTTAATAATTTCTGTTAAGATATACAGCACTGTAGCTGAGAAACGACATTTTCTTCTCAGTTTCTGAAACAAAATACAATAACAATTTTGTTTCTGGTTGTGTATTATTTTAAACTAAGCCAATACCTTGTAAGCAGTAGATTTTTTCAGGGCACAGATTTACTTAAGTATGTATTTATACGGTGTGTTAAAATTATGCATGTAAGTTTAACAGTGTTCCAAGGAACATCATCATGTGTTCTTCAGTTTATGGAACTGAGTAGTCCCAGATGTGTTTTTAGTCATAGGTGACAATTACAGATATTCAATCTGAACTAGCATAGTAGTGACCAGAGAAATATCGGAACAATTCCTTTATAAAGTCAGATGTTATGTGGTTGGAATACTTTTATATGTATTCTTTCTTCTGTTTACCACTTTTCCACATATATTTTTTTAATTGGAGATCATTACCATCCTTTTTCCTTTCTTCTCACCTTCAGTTTCACATGCTTTCTTTGATGGGGATAGACAGAGAATGATTATTGAATTCTTAAATGCAGTCTCCTGTTTATAATGAAAGAAGGAGAATTAAAGAAGATACAGTGACATTTAAACATGTATACATCTACATGCATATATGTCCACAAACACAGAGTGAGAATAGAGAGGAGACTTCATTAATTGTATAATGTAATATTTTGTTTCTACCTCTAAACTTCCAGTAGTTTAATTCTGAGAAATAAATTTGCCCTCTATAGCAATATAGTCCCTCTGCAACTAATAATTTCCATCAGACTTGCAGTACTGTAGCTGAGAAAAGATCTTTTCCCCCCTCAATTTCTAAAACAAAGATGTGTGAAATGCAATAATGCTTTTGTTGCTAGAAGCATATGTCTGAGTCATTGTAAATTTTCTGTATTAGTGGAGATGGCATATACTCTGTCTGGAGATACTACAAGTATGAGGTAAGGATTTAATCTCTCTCCATTTAATGTTGGATGCTACACAATGGTGAGCACAGTAGCGGAGTGTTTCTCACTGTCCTCCTCCTTGTGCCCTGGGACCATTATCAGTTGCTGTGGCTGCTCATCTCTAGAACTCACACTCAGTGTCATATCTATGCCATATCTATTCACAAGCAGAGTTTCTTCCAAATCCAGAAAACAGCTGGAAAGAAGAGAGATCTATGTGTTTTAGCACGATAGGAATGAGTATGAGCTGCCAGCTTAGAATCCTTGTGAAAACAGCAGCTGTTATCCTATGAGTTGCTGAGTGGGATAATTGTTTGGAAACAGAGATCTGTTAATGTTGTCTTCTTTAAAAGCATTTGGAATTTGGTGTACATTTCTGAAGTCCGTATTCCCATTGCATTAGGGGTAAAGCTTGTGC
Source organism: Columba livia (assembly GCF_036013475.1). Taxonomy (NCBI): domain Eukaryota; kingdom Metazoa; phylum Chordata; class Aves; order Columbiformes; family Columbidae; genus Columba; species Columba livia. The sequence continues at coordinate 81,447,142 of NC_088642.1, forward strand.
AGAAGGGATAATGCAAGGATGGTGAGTATCATCAGAATGGATCAACTATCCTAACAGAGAGAGACAAAGTGGGGGTCTGATTAGCAAAACAAAAACTGAGAGGGGTTGCATTTGTGCTCTGCACAGGTCTCTCTGAAGGAATAAGAGATGTTTCAAAGTCTTATAAATATAAGGGATGGTGGTAATGCACTGGTAGGGTGAAAGATGTGAACAGTCTAGGATGAAATTGTTTGACTTTTGATGATCTACCTTCAACACTGAGGCTCAAGGAAACTCCTGATTTTGCATTTCACATAAATCATAGAATCCCAGAATGTCAGGGGTTGAAGGGACCTGGAAAGCTCATCCAGTGCAATTCCCCCATGGAGCAGGAACACCCAGATGAGGTTACACAGGAAGGTGTCCAGGCGGGTTGGAATGTCTGCACAGAAGGAGACTCCACAACCTCCCTGGGCAGCCTGGTCAAATGTTCTGTTACCTTTACTGAGAAGTTTCTTCTTAATTTTAAGTGGAACCTCTTGTGTTCCAGTTTGTACCTATTGCCCCTTGTCCTATCATGGGCTGTCATCGAGAAGAGCCTGGCTCCATCCTCCTGACACTCCCCCTTTCCATATTGATCCCCAGGAATGAGTCCCCCCTCAGTCTCCTCTTGTCCAGCTCCAGAGCCCCAGCTCCCTCAGCCTTTCCTCACACGGGAGATGCTCCACTCCCTTCAGCATCTTGGTGGCTGCGCTGGACTCTCTCCAGCAGTTCCCTGTCCTGCTGGAACTGAGGGGCCACAACCGGACACAATATTCCAGATGTGGTCTCCCCAGGGCAGAGCAGAGGGGAAAGATCAATATGATTCCTAATCTAGGGATAATAAACAGTTTACCATTGATTTGTAACAAGTACAGCTATTCAGTTGCAGATTTATTGCTTTGAAGAAATACAATAACTTGAAGAAAATTATAATTTCCTTCTCAGGTCCAGGAACGGTGAGAATCGGAGCAGGAATCAATGGCAGCAGTAGGTACACAGGGCTAATGCAGGATGTAAGGCTTTATGAGCGTAAATTGACCCGAGCAGAGATCTATGAACTCCATGCAACTCCTGCGAAAAGTGATGTCCACCCTATCTCTGGATATTTGGAATATCGTCAAGGAGAGACCAATAAATCATTCATTGTGTCCGCAAAGGATGACAAAGAGGAAGAAGGAGAGGAGTTGTTCATCCTAAAGCTCGTTTCTGTGCGTGGTGGAGCTCGAATTTCACAAGAAAACACCACAGCGAGATTAAGAATACAAAAAAGTGATAATGCTAATGGCTTATTTGGTTTCACTGGAGCATGTATTCCCGAGGTAAGATAAGGATAGATAAGATAAGGTAAGATAAGGAAAATAATAAATGAAGTTTTGGACACAGAAAAATGAATGGCAAGACCAACTGACCTGCACAGGGCCTTGATTTCACATTGTTAGCTTTTGTAGTTAAGCAAAGTTTTTCTAAGATTTGGAAATGTGTAAGTTGTTAAGAAAATTTATTTTAGTACATAAACTGAAGAATAAGGCTCAAATTTTTCTAGAGGAACATTTTTCTTTGTTTACTTCTGTCACATTTGAGACTGGGTTATCAATTAAAATATCAGATCTATTTTTTTGTGTTTGGAGAGTGGATTGTTACAAAAATTTTAAGTTCGTTTTTCTGTGTTTGAAATAATTTGACTAAAGTTCGTTCAATGAAACAGTGTGAGGTATATGTCCAAATCATTTGCTGTCATATTGTACGAAATATACATTGCACATTTGGTGTGAATTCGCTTGATATCATCTGTGCATTGGGTTTTTTAAACATTAAATTGTTCTTTGTCCATAGCCACCACATGCACAATACATAAACTTACTACTTGTTTTGGGAGGATTGAAATAAGCATAATTAATTTTTACTTCTTTAATCAATTATGAAGGAAAAGGTATAATACCTCTTTGTCTTGGTGTTGGATTATTTTGGAGGACAAATTTCAGAATATTTTCCAGTTTGGGAACTCCCATGACCTTTTAATTACACTCTTTCTAACCAAAGTGCTTATGATGTATTTGAAAGTAACCATCTTGCCTGAGTGACACTGGCTTTCAATTTGGTTCAGTTATCTTTCTATGTGCCTACCATATGCTATGATAATAGATTCCTTCAGTTTCAAATGCCACTGATAATACTGTGATGCCACAGATCATCAGCCAACTGTGAAGCAAAATTAAAAATTTATATGGCATGTTAATTGTTTTGCACTTATCTGTGTCTATTTCACCAGGGAAGCTGGAGCTCTTGGTGATGATGCAGATACACAGCATTGTTTTATCATTAGTTTAATTGCTTTACGTGCATATCTGTCTATTAGGCAGATGAAGGCACATGCAGGAGCTGTACTCTGTTATACAGACTATACATATATATATATATACTCTGTATATGTGCATATATATATATATAAAAAATACAGTCTCTATAACGCATAAGATAGCTTTGGCCTTTCAGGCAGTTTTCAAACAAAATTACTTTCTATTTCAGTTTTATGATGATAATTTTCTAAAATGTATGGTAAGTATCAACACCTACTTTGTTCCAAATATATGAAATCGTTGCTACTGAAGTTATGTTCCCTGTGAGAATAGAATTGTTAAGCGGACTGTAGCATACAAAAGCTTTTCCTTAATGAAGGTAGTAGAGTTTAATTTATTTCCCCCCCATTATGTTTGTAGTTGAGGAAAGGAGAAATACAAATATTTTTAAAAATTATTGCTAGCTAGAATTAAAGTAATTGACATGAATGTGAAAGAATATTCTCATTTCTTTTTGACATATGCATTTCAAGCATATTAAGTCTGTCTTCGGCGTGTAGTTTGGGGCAACAGATTGTGTCCAAAACAAACGACAGGGTGTAATTATTCTCTTACCTTTGTAGTCCTGTTGCAAATTCCACTAAGATTATTCTGACCACCACCAAGTCAGTTTCAGCTTCCTACCACTCCAAAATGCTGAAAGCAACATGACAGCAATGTTTTACATGAACATTTGTTAGAGAATTCCATGTTTTGCATTTATTGCCTTGGCTTACTCTGACATCATTAACAAACATTTCAATTTCTTGCTTTCTTCCAGACTGCCGAGGAGGGTTCCACTATATCCTGTGTCGTGGAGCGTACAAGGGGAGCCCTGGACTATGTGTATATAAATTACATTATCTCGCAGGTTGATTCCACTGGCATTAATTACTCTATTACCGATTTTTCTAACGGCACCGGCACTATCACATTCCATCCCTGGCAGAGATCAGAGGTAAACCCTACCTTCCTATTAACTATTCATACTGTCCTTTGCAAACCTGCTGGAAAATACCTTCTGAGGGTGCTCGACTGGTTTTCATACTAGAAAGCGTTTCCTTCACATGCCTTTTTTTATATTTTACAGGTTTTTTTCAATCTCTGACGGGTAGCAACTGAATAGTAGATGCTTAGAGATCTGTGTTCAGGGGTCACCGTCTGTGCATGTACATTTGAATGCACATAATGTATTGCATGTGTTTGCATCTATATAAATATAGAAAATATTGACTAGATTTAAATATGTGTATGTGTATACTCAGAGCATAGGAAGTCCTGTGTTGAAATAATGTATCCAGCTACTTTTGAAATTAGAAAATGGTCAGGTTTCGATCTGAGGTTTGTAACTCGGATTTATTTCCACATCAATTAAATAGACAGCGGTAAAGTTCACTGCTGTAATCAAGTGTCTTGCAACTGCTTTTGGCCACGCTCTGTCCCTTTTTCTTAATCTGTTTCTATGAATTCAGTCCTGACCCATAGTATTTTCACATGTATTTTCACATAGTAATTTCACATGTATTTTAGGAAGAGGTGCGAGACCAAAATACAGCAGAAAGTTCACGGTTGTTTTCTATTAGCGCTCATAAAATAGAAAGGGTGAATTGTTGGTAGAAAGCGACACACTTGTTTTCACTTTTGTCACTCTGCCAAACTCAGTGTGGTCTGATTGAAACTCACTGACACCATTTGAAGGAACCCAGTGGCTCCACTAGAACTGGGGATCGGGTCCCAGTTAAACAGTGTGAGTGATCAGAGCTTGGCAAAAACTTGTGATATCTGAAAATAGTTGGTTCACGTCACTGTTCGTTCAGCTGTACTTCTCCATTGAATTTTCTTCTATATGTTTGTCTAATCACATCACAATATACAGAATGCTGGAATTGTCTGAGGTGAATATGTTGGCCTGTGCAGAGCAGGTTATATTAATTAGAAGTATGATCTGCAATCTCAAGTGTCAGGTGACATAAAAAGCTTGCTTTCTTTGCTGTCTAAATTGGATTACTCACTAATGTCTTTTCAGAAGCACAATTTCTTCAAGATTTTGAAATCTATCAGATATTGTACTTTCAATAAACACAGTTTATGATTATCTTAAGATATAATAATAACGTATTGCTTGGTGAAGCACTTAGGAAGATATGCCTTAATTTCTGACAGTTTGGTAACGTTCTTTTTGGAATATATATTCTAAACCTGAAATATTATCCTAGAAGTTAAGTTAAATTATGTGCAAAGCAAAAGTGTTGTCTTCATTATTTTGAGAACTACACAGCAGATAGAGCTGACTGACTAATCAAAGAATTTGTCGAGTTAGGCAGGGTTGTGAAACTCGTAAGTAATGTCTGCTGCACAGTTTGATTTCTCCACAATTTGGTCCTTCCCTAGGTCTTAAATTTGCATGTTATTGATGATGACATTCCGGAGCTAAATGAATATTTCCGTGTGACATTAGTCTCTGCAGTGTCTGGAGATGGAAAACTAGGTTCAACTCCTACCAGTGGAGCAAGTATAGATCCAGAAAAGGAAACTACTGATATCAGCATCAAAGCCAGTGACCACCCATATGGTAATGATGATGGAGATGATAGTCTTCTGGTAGAGAATTTACAGTTCTAACTCAACAGATAAAATTTTGGTTAGCCTTGGTAGTTGAGGAAGCAATGCCAAGTGATTCACTTGATCTAACTTGAGATTAATTCATCATTTCTATAGCAGAGTGAAAGCTGAGTTACTTATTCTTGAGAATTTAACCAAAAGGCATCAAAGCTTCCGTGACCAAACAGGCACTGATTCCCTTCTGAGAGCAAATAAAGGTTGCATGTAGTGTAGTTCATCCTGTGCAAGTTTTTCTCAGATGAGAATTCCTGACAAAGCGAGACAGTTCTGTATGCTTATTATACCAATAAGTACCAAACATGATGACATATTGAGCCTCTTTTGGGAAGAGCTGAATTCATTATTGTGCTGTGGCTTTATCAAGACTGATATCAGTGAGAGAAGGCAAGGTACAAAACACACCCCAGGAAGTAAGGAAATTGAAGCCTGGGGTCATATCAATAATCAGTTTTTAAGTTCAGAAATGTCATAAAATATAAATATAATATATCATTTGGTTTCAATTTATTTTCATTATGTAAATTCAGTGAGAGAAGCCATGTAAATAGTACTTCTTGTCTGTCAGGTCTGCTACAGTTCTCTGTGGGGCCACCTCCTCAGCCAGGTGACAAAATGATTCTGCCAGCCTCTGCTGTGCCCCATATTACAGTTAAAGAAGAAGTTGGACACATCACATTACTGGTAGTTCGTGCACAAGGCCTTCTTGGAACAGTTCTGGTGGAATACAGAACAGTGCCGCTTACAGCCTCCAGCCCTAAAGATTACCAGGTACGGCCATTGCTAAGGTGTGTAATTATTTTAGAGTTTAATCAGAGTTATTTGTCTTTTGGACAACTATTTTAGCCCAGGTAAGATTCTCTTCACAGAAACACTTTGTTTTATATAGTGATGTGACAAATGAATGTGTAATACCCACCTTAAAGTATATATATCATTATGTGACTTTTACCTCCTTTCTGTGCAGTATGTTGTATTTCCTCTGGTTTTCATGTTTTTTCCTTAACAAAATTGTCAATGCAGCAAGGGATATTTGCTGAGTAAATCAAACTCTAGGTGAGCATTCACATGCATGTGTGGGTTAAGATTATGTTTGTACATACTAGGATTTGTAAATGTTCAACAAAATAACTTGTACGTACCTGTGTCTGCTTGTCTGGCAGATATTTGTGCAGGAAAATGTAGATGAATGCAGATGCTCAGAATTATGTGAATTTAGATGCCTTTTTCTCACAAGAAAGATTCAGCAGATTTTCTTTTTTTAGGTGAAGAAAAGTAGATGTTTTGACAAAGACAAACAAAACCAAGGTTCTGTTTCTTTTTTCATATGCGTGAAAACATTAGACTGTGAAGAGCTTTCATATTGCAGGCTGTTGTGGGCACACTGGAATTTCAACCAGGAGAAAGATACAAGTACATTACTGTTAACATCACCGATAATTCTATTCCTGAATTAGAAAAAACTTTTAAAGTGGAGCTGTTGAACCCAGAGGGAGGAGGTAAGGCCCATACATCATTGTGTTCTTGGGTTTTCATGATCTCTACTCATCCGTTAAAATCTTAGCTTTCTTAGGCATACTATTTCCATGTTATTTCTAAAGATAAATGCCTCCACATCCTCCAGACAGCTGTAATTTTTCTTAGGAAAGAGCTGATCTTCAGATATTTTGTTAATCATTGCTGGAAAACTCCAGATCCGAAATAAAGTGTATTATTAGCATGCATTAGGTCATTTAAAGGCAATTGCGGGTTTTCACTTTATGTAACTTCATGGTTGGTAATGAGAATTAAAATAAAGTAAAAAATATATTAATTTCAATTTAGAAAGAAATTTCAATATTTTAAAAATATTTAAGGATAAATAGCCAAGGTGGGTTTTTTTCTCTGCCATTTGAGTGAAATCAGAGGAATTGCAACATAGTGGCTCATAACATATTGAATGAGATCACAGCAGTAGGAGACTTTGGAAATTGGGGCAAGAACAATACTGAAAGGAAATCTTGCTGTGAGATGTTAGTTCCCCTGCCACATAAAGCCATTTACAGATTTTTTCTTCCACCGGAAAAAAAGTTTAGGGGATATTGTAAACCTGGTTTGAGGAAAAAAAGTAATTAGAAAGATTGGCAGCCATAATGTGATGTTTTTAAAGCAATCGAGAAAGGCAAGTGTGGTACCGTCTAGGAAGTTGTATCATTCTACCTCTAATGAATCCAGCTTTCTGCTGTGATTTTATAGGTTTATATGGTGCAGTGTGGCCCTAGTGGTGCTTTTGATAAAAGCTTCAGACCTTTCGTGCATGTGGACTTCTTGTTGAAATCGTTCTTAAGTTAAAAAGAACCTAACTTTCCTCTTTACATATTTTTTTGTCAGAGAATTTACAGCTAATTTTGACAAATACACTGGACAAATACCCTCTTAACACAAATCCTGGTTTTTGCCTTTCCAATAAATCTTAAGCGCAAAATTTAGGGTAAAATTTCCATTAGTTAAGCTTTCTGCATATTTTTCCAACTTCGTGACATGTTTGTAAGAAAATATTATAATAGCAGAGATTGGGGGTTTGTTTGTTTTAATTCTTATTTCCAATTTCTCCATGATAAACCTCATTTAGGAGTGATAAAGGGGAATTAGAAAGAAGGGACACAAAGACAAAGAAAGAAAAGAGAAAATAGGTGTATGTGTTTTCTTTCCTTCTGACCTCCCATTGCTATTTCCAATGTCATAAATTAAATAAGAGATGACACACAGAATACTTTCTCTGGCTTTTATCAGAAATCCTGTATACTTTCACATCCAAAATTGATGCCTTCCTAGAATACTTCCTGCTCTTTTGTGTTGTCTGGAAATGTTTAAATTACTTTCTGCTTTCTCTTTATATATAAATGTATATATGTGTATATATCTGTATGTCTGTCATCTTAAAGTTGCTGAGCTCTTTAGAAATGATGACAGTGGTAGTGGTGATGGGAACATGGATTTCTTCCTTCCAACTGTACATCAACATGGTAAGCATTTTTATTAATTCTATTTTTTATTACTAACCATAATGTCCCTTATAAATTACCATAATGACACAACTTGTCATGGTGTCCCTTTACTTGCAGTTACACATGATTAATTTAGATTTATCATGAAGTTCTGTCAAACCATTCTTTTTCATTACAGTTTAGTTTCAATAGCAGTCAATGTTTAGAAAACAACAGCTCCTATAGCACCAAAATTATATTGTTGCAAAACACAATATAATAATTGTAGGAGTACAGTTGGCAAAATTAGTTTTGTTGAAAAATTGACAATTTCTCGAAAGCAAAAAGCAAAGATACTTTTTAAATAGAAGGTAATTTTAAAATTATCTAATTGTATGCTTTGGTGGGTGCTTTATATGTTACTTTGGTTCTCTACATGTCAAAAACACTCTTAAAAAAAATCAACTATGTTAGATTTTTTAAGGGAATGTTTTGATTGTTTTTCATTTCTTCTCTTTAAGTTTGTATTTATGCCATGACATACAGAAAGTAAAGATAATTTAATACTGAGAAAATTTAAAAAATACTAGATGAAGAAATAACGTAAAATCTAAGGGAAAACCCTAATCGTTTAGGACTTCAAATTAAACCTGCAGAACTGAAAATGTTATATGAGTAGCAAAATTGAGTATTTTTTTCAATATGACTACTTCATTTTCAATTTTATTTGTAAATGCACAGGATTTCAGTTTGAATCTGAGATTAATTCTGTGGTTTAACCACAGTTCTGAGTGTCATGTTGTGGGTTTGTTTTTAAGTGCTGGTTTCCAGAAATGGTTTTCTTAAGTGCCAGGCTCTTTCTCTGTCTGAACAGCAAGTTACCTCATCCGAGACAATCTTTTTAGTAGTAGGATTTACTAGACTAATTTTTCCCTTATGTTAGGATGAGACCTGCATTCATCTAGTCTGTCTGCTTGCTTACACTGTGGTTTACTGTATAACTCCCCATCATCCTAAATTCTGCTACATTTTTGTTCATTAAACCTGTATTTTTATTTCTGTTCCTCCCTTAAATATTCATATGTTCAATATATTTCTTTGTTGTGTAGTTCCACAGAAGGGCTGACAGGACTGCAGTATTGAAAGCCAGCTCCTTATCCATGTGGATAGTTACCATGCATCTTAAAAAACAAAAACAAAACAGCATCGATACTTTGGTCATGCCCTCCTGCATATTTTTTGTAACATATTTCTTTAGCTGTTTTATTTCAAAACATGCTAGAAAAAATAACCTTTTTTGGAACTTGCACTTAACAGCCAGCTTGGGAATCGCATCTCACATCCTTGTGACTATTGAGGCCTCTGATGATGCTCATGGTGTGTTTGAGTTCAGCACTGAGTCGCTCTTGGTAAATGGAACTGAGCCCGAAGATGGTGACAGCGAGATTGTGCTGCAGGTTAGAAAGCTCTGAATGTCATAACACTGTCCAGTCCTCTTCTATTTCTGCTTTGACTGGGTTTCCACTGATGTTTTCACCTTAAGTCCACAGTGTTCACAACTTCTATTTTGCTATTTTACACTGAGATAGTTCAGCTTGAAGCTAAAATGATGTAATAAAAATATCTATTAATTATTATTAAAATCAATTCTACTTATTTGCATGTGAGGTACTACTATTTTAAAACCACGGTGTTGATGATACAACAAATGCAGCAAAGTTGACATGATAAAGATTACATTTTTTAAAAAAAACCCACAAATTTATTTTTAACCCATCATGTCAATGTCTTCACTTTATTCCATCTTATACTTTTATGCTTTCCTTTCTCATAAAAGAAAAATAAGCAGATCTTTATATTTTTCACTTAGGTTGTGAGAACGCATGGGGCCTTGTCCCAGGTGACACTGCATTGGGTCATAGCCTGTGATCTTACCGAAGACCTGATCTCTACATATGGGAATGTATCATTTGATGTTGGCCAAGCAAGAGCAAATATTACTGTACAGGTTTCTCCTGATGAAGTTCCTGAACTGGATAAGGTGTTTTCAGTTTTAATCATCAATGTCTCCAGTGGTCGCCTTGGAAACCACACTAATGCAACTTTAACTATTTTAGCTAATGATGATCCATATGGAGTCTTCATCTTTTCTGAGCAAAACAGACCAATAAAAGTTCAGGAGGAAACAAAAAATATCTCCCTGACAGTCGTAAGACGTGGTGGTCTCCTCGGTACAGTAATGGTAAAATACAGAACTATTGGCGATGATGAAAAGTCACTTTTTCTTCCACCTGATATTGTTAGAGCAATACAGGGAAAAGATTATATACCCGTTACAGGTTACCTGATCTTCGCAGCCAACGAAAGTGAATCCACAATATCTTTGCCTATTTTGGATGATGATGATCCAGAGAGGTCAGAATCTGTTTTTGTGGAGCTAAGCAGTATTGTTTTGATTGAGAAAGTACAGGATCGGCCAAGTAAGTATCTTACATATGTAAAATCTAAAATGTGAATCTGAAGGATAGTATTTATATCTAATAGGATAAAATGCAACAAGTTAAATGTTACATTTTTTGCCTCTGCCAAACTGTGTGTAGTCCAGAAAACTCTGAGTAACCTGCCCCATGTGCTGTTGCCATAGATATTTCCTTTAACACAAATGCTGGATGAGCATTTCTTTATCCTTTTTGTATCACCTTATCCAAGGTCTTTCAGGCGAAATATGTTGCAGTATCATTTTTGTGCACTAATATCTGTTAATCTACTAATACCTGTTCGTCTAATGTTGTTTCTGTAAAGTACAGGATTAAGAAATCACTAAGCTAATTTCCCTTATTGAAAGCCGAAAAGTATTTCAAGAATAAATCCATGTTGAATTACAGCCAAATGTTGCTTACTTAGTGTAGAGAATGTTTGCTTTGTCCCTCATTCAGATAAACTCAGGTCATTACAGCCTGATTTGTACTTCAAAGCTTCATGGTGTGTTTAATTGCTCACCTGCCCCAGATTAATCTTGATGTTAAGAGAAACTTCAAATCTAATTCTGCTGAGAGTTTGAAATGTTATTTATATTTTGTCATAGCAAGTGTGAAACCGAAGTTGCCTTGAACCTCTAGAAATTGTGGGCAAATAAATAAATAAACAAATGATTTCAGAATACCTCACCTTTTAAAAATAAATAAACAAATAAATAAAAGAAATACGGCCTGTATGCTCCACAGCATAGTAGAGTAATAAATTTTAATATATTTTTTAAATTTCAAATTTTTCTGCTCTAATATAATTCAAACATCGAAAGTATGTTGGTGCAGTTTGTAGTTATAATTTGTCCAATTCTAAAAAAGATAATTTTTTGGAAAGCTGTTGGCGACTGACCACTAAACTCACATGTGTGTCTATGAAATCTTCAGCCACAGAGAACAAGCATCTTGGGTCCCTGCTCACTAAGTTGTCTTTACGTTGCAGTTGTAAATTCTCCTCGGCTTGGATCAGAGGGTGAGACGATAGCTCATGTAATTATCAATGCCAATGATGATGCTTTTGGAACACTTCAGCTTTCAGCTGCGACTGTGCGAGTTGCTGAAAATTACGTTGGACCAATCATTAATGTGACCAGAACCGGGGGATTATTTGCAGATGTTTCTGTGAAATTTAAAGCTATGCCAATAACAGCAACAGCTGGTAAGGAACCAGAATAGAAGAAGTGTGTAGTCTATGATAAGTGGAAAGAGTGTACTGTATGCTTTGAGCAGTCGAAGCAAACATATGTGTATTGGATACGCTTCTGTAAAACAAGTGAAAAAAAAAGTAGTGAGACATTTACTGACTGTGCTTTGCAAATAGGAATCCAAGCCTTATGGGGGAGACTCTTCATCAGCTTTTAGAAAGCTCTGAGACATCATCACTGAAGAACCTTGCAAGAGAAATAAGGGAAGGAATTGGAGTGTTTGTTTCCCTAGTAGCCCACCACCTCTTCAAACAAACAAACAAATAAACAAAGCAAGCTATAGTAGTATATGTAGCTGTTCAGTACTGTGTACATATTTAAAACCACAGTGCATTATTGAGGTGAGCTTATTGGAGGCAAAGTGAGAGCTAGGCCTTCAACTGTAAAACAACCAGGCAAAATCAATCAAAACCCAAGAAAGCTTGCATTTCTAAAATTGAGAGGTTAAGTTCTCCGGTTGGTTCTTGCTATACAGAACATACATGAAGAAAGGAGCCAACTTGGGAAGTGTGCAGAATCAAAATCACTTAGTCATAAATCACACCCACTGTGTTTAAGCTGTGCCCAAGATTGAATAGGCGGATGGTGCATGTGACAGACATTTTTAAATAAATGTGTACCTTGATTGATGCCAGAGTATGTTTACAATTAGTTTCTGAAGCAGAGTGTATCACAGTTGTTCATCTAGACATCTGTAGAGACAAGTTCCTCTAAAGTGAGGTCCACACACAAAATGTGCCTTTTACTAAGCTCTACTTTACAAAGGTGCTTCTGTTCACTTTTATCTCTTGGAAAGCCAGAGACCAATTAGAGTTCAAAGACAAACATCTTGGTAGTGTGACCTTGTCAGTGGAAGACAATAATGGACCTTTTGTAACTATCTCTTGGTCTAACAGTGCAAACTCTGCAAGTCAAGTTTTACTTTACACTATCCAGATATCTAAAAGGCAAAGGAAAATAAAAAAAGACTGTGTTGTCTGGTTCTGAAGATAGAGAAGAAAAGAAAAAAAAAAACAGCACAAAACCACATAAAAGCATGGAGGAATGCATGTGTAAGCAAAAAGAGAGGTATTACTGATGATTTTCAATACACTGAACGGTAATTCATTAATATTTTGTGCTCTTTATTGTTTTTTTTTTTTTTTACTTCTACAAATCTAGGTGAGGACTATAGTGTAGCCTCATCAGATGTTGTCTTATTAGAAGGAGAAACAAGTAAAGCTGTGCCAATATATATAATTAACGACATCAGTCCTGAAGTTGAGGAGTCATTTTATGTTCAGCTGCTGAATCAAACAACAGGAGGAGCCTTGCTTGGATCTTTGACAAGGGCAATCATAACTATTGAGGCTTCTGATGACCCATTTGGATCCTTTGGTAAATGATTCTTATTCACGTATTTTCACTCTTCTGTTAACGTTTTTACTGCAGATTTGTGGGTGAGCTCTTACTGGGCAACTGAATAAAAACTTTCAGAAGACAAATTGGAAACCTGGATGAAGACAGTAAAGGAAAAGATAAGATAAACTAAATTTAAAAAAATGTAATTAAGGAGTAATCGTGCTTTAATATAACAAAAAAATATACAGTCAGTTGGCACAGTAAGATTTTGTCCAGTCTGAGATGAAAACAGATTTTGGAACTTCCAAGAGAGATAGATGTAATTTACTGTGTACATGAAAATATTAATACTGAAAATTTGCTTTTAAGTTTAAACTTATTTAAAAGTGATTTATCTGTGCAAGTAAATGCAATTAAGCGAAATAAAACTATGTACTTCAGTAGCTGAGGTGATATATTTACTTCCAATGTCTTCGTTAATAAAATACACCTCTCTGTGCTGTACTTCAGTTTTTCAGATTACTGAATTCACTGTGGAGGAGCCTGAATTTGGATCAGTAACCATAAATCTGCCAATAATCCGCAACGCGGGGACACTCGGTAACGTTACTGTTCAGTGGGTTGCTACCATTGACGGACATCCCGCTGATGCTGACTTGCAGGTTGCCTCGGGTAATATTAGTTTTGCTCCTGGGGAAGCTGTTCAGATGTTGCTGTTGGAAATCCTGGCTGATGATGTTCCAGAAATTGAAGAAGTAAGTAAATCAGTTACATCTGTCTTGAATAGTATGAGAGTTTTAACTTGTTAAAGAAATGTCTGCAAAGGAAAACAAGGAATGTTCTGGAAGGAAAGTGCAAGAAGTTCAGATTTTACATTGCTTGTGTTTATTTTTAGAAATACCAAAAATTGTTTAGCTGCATTATTTCTTTTTCTTTTTTTTTTTTTTCTTTTTTTTCTTTTTGAGATTGTCCATGTAGAATTAACTCAGGCCTCCAATGGTGGTGCTATTGGGTTAGATGGCGTGGCAAATATTATAATACCTGCCAATGATAATCCTTATGGCACAGTTTTCTTTCATCAATCCTTATATCGAATTCAGGAGCCACTAGAAAGAAATTTGCTTGCAAATATAACAGTCAGGCGAAGGTTTGTATAATGTTTGCTTTATTTCTATCTATTATTTTTCTTTTTTTCTTTTTTTTTCTTGGCTACAATTTCAAAAGTAATGCTACTCTTGAATAAGTATTTGCATAAATTTCTTAATCTGTGCACTCAACACGTTTTTATTTCATATACATTGTTTTTGCACTAGATGTCTGCTTATTAGAAATGTACATAAAGTACTTAAATATGATACTCATTTTAATGTACAATGTAAAAATAATGTACACAGTGTACTTGAAGTTTCACTTTGCCTACTGAATCATCAAGGCACTTAAAGCTGCAGAACAGCCTGTTCCTGTGCTTTGAACTGGAGGACAAAATGGGTAAACCCTTGTGGGATGGAAATGAACAAGAAAAGGAAAGTGGGTTTTATGCCTGTGATACATTAATCTGAGGACACCTAGGAGGAAAGATGACAAGGGTGGGCAGCAGAGGCTTTTTCTTCCTTGCCATCCATAAGAAGACTAATTTCTAGTTAATTTATAGAAACACATATCTGCATTCTTAACAGACTGCTACCCAAGCTATAAATAATCAAATTTGCTGTCCACAAGACATGACAATGTAGTTATTCTTGTATTACCTTCAAGAGAATCTGCTTCAGTTATTTGGAACTTTTCAGCAATTCAGGAAGGGCCAGTTGATTTTGATCACTTTTATTTTTAACCCCGAAACATACAGGATATTAGATACACTTCATCAACTAATATTAATTTATTTGTTTTTTTATTTTAATGTCTTTTAGTGGGGGAAGGTTTGGTCAGCTGCAGATATTTTACAGCACTTCCGAGACTGACGTCGTAGCTCTTGCCATAGAGCAAGGTCAGGATATCCTGTCTTGTTTCGGGTCTCCTGTACAAGGAATTCCTGACCAACCATCCAAGACCAGAGTGAACGTGTCGGCAGCAAGTGACCCACTGTCTGCCTGTGCCTCTCAGTGCCTAAAAGAACAAGTGTGTTCAGCCTTTATATTTTCTGGTGCCTCTGAGATTCCCCTCTGCTTTTGGCTGACATCAGACATCAGCCCCTTAAATAACGCTTCAGGGTTCTGGACCTACAAGAAAAACATCACCAGTGCATCCGCTCTCTTTAGCACACAAGCCATCGCTGGTAGCGATTATGAATCTGTTACCAGACAGTGGGCCACGATGCAGGAAGGTGAAGAGTTTGCAAATCTCACGGTCACCATCCTGCCTGACAATCTGCCAGAGCTGGATGAGAAATTCACTGTATCCCTTTTGAAAGTTGAGCTAATGAACATCTCAGCCAGCTCAAAAAATCAGCCTGCTATAGGACAGCCAAATACTTCCACAGTTATCATAATGATGAACGGAGATGCGTTTGGCGTGTTCAAGATCTACAGCGTAAGTCCCAATGCGACCGAGAAAGGTCTGTATGTTGAAGTAGAAGAACGTCCTCAGGCCACCGTGCAGCTGATGGTCCACAGGACAGAAGGCAGCCTGGGACAGGTGACAGTGGAATGGCGTGTGGTTGGTGGAACTGCCACCCCAAACTTGGATTTTGTAGGTGTTGGTGAGATTCTGGTGTTCGCTGAAGGTGAGGCAAGGTTTTGCATTAGCTTCTGATTTATAAAATTAAATAAAAGCAAAAAGAGCCTGACAGGAGCTCAGTCCTCTGGATGTTTTGATAAGTGATGTCTTAGGTTAAACCACCCCGAATGCTCAAAATACCTATGCAAAATAATATAGTTAATTAGTATATAGCATTATGTTGCAGGACACATGTTGGTTGTAGGAAAAAAAAAAGAGATGAAAAGCATAAACATCTCAGTATTCTTTATAAGAAATACTGCAACGTGCATTATGAAGATTACCTTACCAAATAAATAAGGAATAATAATGCTGAAGGTTGTTGTTATACGAAAGATAATGAAAATGAGAATCAGGCCTGAGTGGTCTTTTGTTAAGTTTTAGTTATTACAGTACTAACGTTTCATGATGTCTCTTTTTAGATTCTGAGATCGTATAGATTTCATAACATAACAGCATATTAAAAAAAATTGCAAATAGGAAGAACAACTTAATGGCAGACATTGTTTAAGTACCATGTGGCACGACAGATATATTTTATATTTTCTAAGTCAGAGTTGTCTGAACAGATATTTCAAAAGCAATTTATGGGAGTGTAGTAAAGATGCTGGTGTGCTAGCTAGCTTGCTAATTCCTCTGAGCCCAAAGGAATGGTTGCAAGCAGTGATTCTGAGGCTGACAAGTAATTACATTTCTGGTTATAAGTTTAGTAAAAACTGTTTTCAAAGTATTCTGGAACACAGTTTAGCAAGAAATATATGTATCCTGTAAACTGATAAAATCATAAAACGCAGGTTACACCCATGCACTGAGCAACAGGATTGTGTTGTAAATTATAATGGATTCTAGAGTGCTGGAATTGATCGTCTTTGCTGTTTGCACTATCATTCTTTAATATCCCAGAAGACAAGTAACACACTGACAGCTTATTTTAATGCATGCCCTGACCCAGTAAATGTATTGTGATTGGATGTACATATATATATGGTTCATCAGAGAACTTATGCACTTGGTAATTTTTTTAAAAAATGATAGTCCCCTTTTCTAAGTTAAATTTGAAAGTCAAAGTACTTACAATGCATATAAAGATTCTAGACACTCAGAAATTATACCTACATTGTTATTTCTACATAGTATATTTAATAATTTGATAATTGCAGTTGCCTAATGTAGCTTTTCAATAGTAATTGAATAAAACTTCATAATGACATTCAGCAACTTCTAGGCAGGTAGATAAATGAATATATTTCATGTGCTTTTTTATATTTTTAAAGTATTTCCTACAAAATAAATCTATTAAGTCTTTTTAAAAGGTGATTTCAATGAGCACACATAAGTACATGTATGTTCTTCTCCTTGTAGGTGAAACAAAAAAGATGGTCACGCTGACCATTTTAGATGATCTGGAGCCAGAGGATAATGAAAGTATCATAATCAGCCTCATCCATACTGAAGGAGGGAGTCGGATTCTGCCCAGTTTTGACACTGTCACGGTGATTATTCTGGCGAGTGACAACGTGGCAGGAATTATCAGCTTCCAGACAGCCTCACGGTCGGTTATTGGTCGTGAAGGTGGGTTCTTTGTGTTGACCACACTCAGTGTGTGTAACTCTCGCTTCCATCTCCATTCTTTCTGTTTACTACAACTTACAGCAGTTGTTTGTATCACCATTCAGAGAATGCCAGCAAGCAGAGAGTAACCTCAATCTTGACATCTATTTGAATTTTTGGCTCTTGCAAGAGTAGGACTGGAGATGATGAGTACACCATTTCCAAAACTGTCTCATATATCATCATCTGTGCCTTCTTTTTTTCTGAAGATCACGCCTTGCTTCTCCTGGTATTGCATTTTAAATCCCCTTTTAGTGTGCCTTGTCCTATTAATTTACACCATATTCCAGAACTGTTTGTAGCTCCCATCATGCACATCTATTGGTAATAATAAGCAAATCTCATATATCCATAAATCTTCTAGAAAATATTCCCGCAGAAAGATTAGAATCACATCTTCCCTTTTCCTGACTCAATAATTTGCTGTTTTAAATTTTTTTTGTTTATGTGGTTAATTTAGGAATGTAGCAATCTTGCTGTCGTCACTCGGTCATGACATTTGGAAAATAATAGTAGTAGTAGTAGTAGTAATAATAATAATAATAATAATAATAATAATATATGGAGCTAAGGTTTCTACTAGTGCTTTAGAAGAAACTGATGCTTTGTTGTGTGTTTCATCTAAGGGTTAATGCAGTTTTCCATAGGATAGTAACAGTACTAATGGTGATTGCTTTTGGCAGCCTTTTCTGGAAATTCAGTGTATTGCAGCATCATATTTCTCTGACATGTAAAATGGGCAGGAAAAGTTGTCAAAACAGAAAACTTGCTGTCCAGGAATCTTTGCATTGCATTTTTTGTTGGGTCTTTCTCAACCAAATGTGTTTTGTTTGATTTGTTTGTTTATTTTCCAGAAATGAAAGAGCATCATAACTTCTTTTTTTTCCTTTTTTCCTTTTTTTTTCCCAATCTAGATATGGTTTGTGTTAATTCTGTGCCTGTTTTTTGTCCTTTATTCCTCCACATTGCCAGTTCTGATCCACCTGCCAAGCCAGCTGCAATCTGTCAGGCTAAGAAATGCTGTTGATGAGCTCAAGGAATTAATACAAACTGTCTCATACCCAAAGGTTATGGTGACCCTGAATATTTTTCACTGGTTAATTATTCACAGTATGCTAAAAATGCTGGCAATTACTTTGCTCTAGTTTGGAGATTATTTGATTCCAATTTCTTCCAGCTTGTGAAAGAACGTTGTCTTCCAGCAAGAAAAAACAAACTAATTCCCTTTGACAAAATGAAACAAAATGAAAAAAAAGGATTAGATTATTTCAGTGTTTTATTTCATTTTTGATATCAAACTTTTCTGTTCTGAAAACAAAATTTGACAGACACAGAACCAAATATGATTATATTTTTTTATTTATTGTACTATTTAACAATTTCTGTCAAATAAATCTGTATTATTTTCAAGCTGTGCATATTATTTGTCACCTTTAGTAGAGGCAATGGAACGTTTGTCTGGCTATGACTGTATTAGAGGAAAATGCACTGCAGTAGCTTAAAATAAGGAAGAAGAGGAGGAAGGCTGAGCCCCCTTCTTCTCCCTGGTAAATGCAGAAATCTAAAGCTAAAATAGTGAAATATTCACTCAAAATAGTGAAACCAGCATAATAACACTTTCAATCTTCAGAAATTGATTAGTACTTGTATTAGTATTTCTTTCTGGATACGGATACCAAAGATATTGGTGAAACTGACCAAAGAAATATGGGTCAGTAATTAACTACTTGGGGCCAGTAATAATAAAGGATTCAGGTTTCTTCTTAGTGTTTGGGTTACAGTGGAAGAGGCTTCTGTATCATTAGGAGTTTTGGCCCAGTGTTCAGTGAAAGTTCATTATATTACATAATGTTGTATAGAAATAAGCTTTGTCTAAATTGTGTGTTCTGCAGTGGTACTAAAGTAACCATTTTTCGGTAAGTATTTATTTGTTGACAATAATTATGCAAAATTCTCAAACAGGATAGATTGAACAGTGCAGTGTTAAATGACACAATAAATTAACTTCAGGGAAACCGAAAAACAGGCAGGCTGTCCTGAGTGTGGAAGCAGAATCCTTGTGATGTCAATAAATTTTGAATTATTTTATTCTCTTAGAAGCAACATGGAACAACTTATGACAAAAACACAAGTGTCGATACATCTTCAAGGCTTAAATGACATCTGAAATGTTGAGGTTGAATAACACATAAAATTCAATTTATTTGAAAATTAATGTATGCAATTTTTCTATTATTTCTTCACAGTTTTATATTTTAATTAATTATATTAAGGTCTCGTGAAGTCAGTTTGTCATATCTCTTTTAGTAGCCAGTATACATGCATCTCGCTAATATTTTCTTACTAAAAAAACCCGAACACATCTAAAAAATGTTCAAATTGTTCTGTCCAGTTTTAGTTATGCTATAATACAACAGAATAGCCAGATAGCACCCTAAATTAAATAGAGACTGGCTGGGCTGCTCAGTTCTTTATACCATGGAGTAAGAAGCCACTTAACACCACATCTTCTCTTTTGCTTTCATATAATAAATGTATCTCAATGTTTCTTAATATGTTGTCGTCTAAGCGTGTGCATAACACAGATCAGAAGGTGGAATAATTCCAGATTTTGCAACAGTGAGAAAAAAAATCAAGTAATTTTATAGCAATACTAACAAAGACTTTTTCAGTCAGTTGGGAATGGAGCTAAGTTTGTCAGTTTTCTGTTATGCATCACTATAATACATTTTGACAAATTTATGTTTAGTTTTGTTCATTCTTTAGTAAGAATATGAAATCTCATGTGTTATTATTTCCAAGCACCTCAGTAGTGCAAATTAGTTCATATTTCATGTCTTTGAAAGCCAATGCAACACTGGCAAACTTAAATTCTGCGTGCTTGAAAAATGCTGTTGACCTAGAGAAGCAATTCACTCATGTGTAATGTAAGTAAAACAATAAAAATACCATAATTGCTTCTTGTACGTGCACATTGTCAGTTGATACTGATTAAACCAGGAATTATAAGACATTATATATATATATATATATATATATATATATTTAAATTAGAAATATTTTAGTTTGGAATATTTTATTTTAAAAAATATAAATTATTTAATATTAGCATTTTCTGGATATTTTATTTTCTAGCACTGATAATATTGGTAAGCTCAAACTCACATAGGTGGAACTTAGAAGCAGTTACACGCATTTTTCTGCATGCACTATGTAAGTCGCAAGACCCTGCAAATACTAGGAGAGTGTATATTCCTTGCCAGTTAGCTGTTGCAGAAAACTATCCATGGTACATACAACATTTACTATGTTATAGTTCACAGACAGGTGTTACTTTTCTATTTGTGTGTGTTTTGATGGGCAGTTACTTTCAAATATATTAATTTGTACCAGGTTCCCTCACATTTTGGTAGTTCTTTCCAAGAGTGAACTAAAAGCAGAAAAGTCCAGCACAAAATAATTTAGGGTTTTTTTTTGTTGTTTCTGTCTTAAAAACAAATGTGTAATATAACTACTTTTGAGCTCGCTATTAAAAATACAAATGTCTTCCAGAAAAAATATTGTAACTGTTACGCATTTTTTGGCTTCTCATTTTTATAATTGATACGTAGGAGAGGAAACCCCAAAATGTTGTGTCTTACCCTTTGTTCCTAGGAGAACAGCTGCAATTCCATGTTGTAAGAACTGCCCCAGGACTGGGAAATGTTACCGTTGAATGGAAGATAGTTGGGCATAACGTAAAACAGAATTTTGAAAACTATTCTGGAACCCTCTTTTTTCCTGAGGTAAGTCCATAAGCAAAGCTAATGGCTGCAGGAGAACATTGTCATTAGGACTGAGCTGGGAAAACTAGTCTTGGTCTGATTATTTACTTTTATCCCTTACTCTTTGAGTTCTAAACTGGAGGGAGTTTATAGGTTTTCATACTTTTTATGTTTCTTGAAGGTATTGTTCAAAATACTTATAATACAGTCATATAACTTGTATTTTATACAATAATGACTAATCACTTTACCAATAAAATAAATAGGAGACATTGAATGCAACATTGTATGTTCACTTGCTGGATGACCACATTCCCGAAGAAAAAGAAGAGTACCAGATCATCCTATACAACATCAAAACAGAAGGTAATGCAGAACTATGGACTCCTATGTATTAAAACTACCATGTAGTAGTGTCATATTTTCACATGTATTAATCCAGTTTGGAGGTGTAGGACAACTGGTGTAAACTATATGAAGTTCATTCGCATTTTATTGAAACACATATATGAAAAACCCATAGCGTCTTTGCAATTTTCATTAATTGGTTTTAATCCTGATTTAACTCTGCCTGTTTAATTCAGGGGTTATTTGCTTCTCTATAACTGAACACAAACTTGAGCTTAATAATGTATTCTGGATACCATTGCCATGAAATAAGTGGATATTTTTCTTTTAAAGCAATCTTGTCATGTCAGATTTCTGATCTGTCTCTGAATTCAAGGTCAGAATATTTTATTCTTGCCATTCAATTTTATATATATCAAATTTATAATGAGAAAAGAAGCATGAAACTGCATCCTTTCTGAAAATACCTTGTGTTAAACTGAAATTAGTGTCTAAGCACCAAACTAATGTGACATGGATTGTGTTGCTGCTAGGTGCCTTACCAACTTGCCAAAATTATTTGTTGACTTGTGGAATTTGTCAGGATAAGCATAAATGGATACGCCAAAAGTTATTCATCAAGGTGACACTTGGGAAAGGGAGTGATTTCGTAATGGAAATATTGAGAAGTTGAATGTAATTTTAGCTTTTGGAGTTAATTCCTGAAAAAACTTTCTCTTTCCTTTGACAATAGAGAAAGTTTAGGGAAGTTGATATTTGGCACTAGCCTATTAAGTTTTCTCATTTTTTAATATGTTTTCATGACTCTTTATTTAGTGTGCATACAATTTTTGTTGTGTTTTTATGTTCCTTTATTTTTTACACTATGTAAATATATATACATTCCACACCATCCATAAACTTCAGTGAGTGCATCGTGCAATTGGTTTAATTTCATTTATATTCTTACAGACCGTCATTTGAATGTAATAATAGCAGTAATGTAAGACCAAAAAAAAAGTTGCATAACACTATATTCACTATAGTCTTTTGATTCTTTTGCAGGAGTTTCTTCCTCAGGTGCTGCTGTTTTGGATAGTCAAGGATATGAAGCTGTTCTGACAGTAGAAGCAAGTGATGAACCACACGGAATCTTGAATTTTGCTTCCCCATCCAGGGTAGTTTTAATTCCAGAGGAAAACAAAACAGTTCAGCTTTTTGTTAACAGAGAATTTGGATCTCTAGGTTTGTATAACAACTCCAAGAGAAAGAAAACTCTGTTTTGGTAATCATTAGGCAAATGAAAGCCATGATTAAAAAATCTTGGATACACTAGATACTCTCATAACTTCTAAGCTTCTGCAGGCTTAGAAACTAAGTTTTATTTAAAACTGGAGCCATTGCCCTTATTTCCACAGCAAGGAGTCTGTGAGCTGTAGCAAAACTAGTCGGCTATTAGGGTTACTACCTTTAGCCCAATGAATCTGCCTCCAAGTCTTAGACACTACAAAAGAAATAAAAAACATATGAGAAAAGGAGCTTGTATGGAATGATCATTCCCACATATTTCCACTCTAAGCTTCCAGAAGCAGGCAGGTTGGGAAAGTCCCATGGAAAATGTTGCATTCAGACCACTAATTTCAGTTTATGTCTCCTCTGATAATTTCTTATTCCAAATAACTTGATATTGAATCAATTTGTCTTTAACATCCATAAATGTAAGTCACACTTAATTCCAGAATTTAACAAACTGCTGTGTGCAGAAATATTTTCTTGTGTTTGTTGCCTGAGAATTTCAACTTCTATTGTGAGATGACGTGTAGTAATTTCCTATATACCTTTTTAGACTAGTCAGTGATAATCACTCTTAGTTTCTTTTGCTATATCTGTTTTGAAGTGAAGTGACCAGTTACAAAGAATGTTCAAGATCTGGGCACACCACCAATATGTAGAGGCATTTGAATGGCATTTCTGTTTTCCCAATTCTTTTTAGTATCAATCAGTATCTAATTTACTTTTGGAACACTGCTTAGGAAACTAATGCTTTAAGATAAGTGTATGTAGTATATGTAACATCTCTTACTTTAATTGAAGTCTATCATTATTTATTTAAACTAAGATTCTTTTATACCTTATATTTTATTTCATACAGACTAGCTTTGAATTTCATCTGTCATTTTATCTCCAGGATCACTCTCTTTTTATTTGCAACTTGACTTACCCTCAACTTGACTTACCCTGACAGATTAGTGAGATATAGGCTTATTATAAAAAAAATATGTCTAACTTTTGTTCTTGGTAACATTGATCAGTATGTCCCCTAATTTTTATTCTGTACTGGGGTCCATGTCAATCTGCCTGGGAAGGAGACTGGATTTGTTAAACTGTAGTTCCCAGCAATGTCTTTAGATATCAGTTGCTCCTGAAACACGCTACTTCCCTTGGCACCAAACCTAGTATTAATAATACATTAGATGTCCCAGGGTTACTTCAGGGGTACTTCAGCAATGTCCACAGCACCTCAAATATCTGAATACACTTGGTTCTAAGGCTTTTTGAGTCGTGTGAGGTTGGAGAAATCACCAAAGGCTGGTCTGAAGGCACATTAAGAACAATAACAATATTCCATTGGCTCCAGATCAATCTTTTAATCCTTCTGCTTTGCAGTTAGGCTTTTCATTTTATAGGTGAGCAACTGATCTCTTTTCTTTGTCTGTTCCAGTAAGCATTACCTAAGAATTGATTATTTTTTTTTTTCTATTCTTACAAATTAAACAGGTGCTATCAACATTACGTATGCCACAGTTCCAGGATTGCTCACCTTAAGTAATGAGACAGAAGGGACCTTGGCTGAACCAGGAGCTGATTATATAGCTGTTTCTGACTCACTGGTTTTGGAAGAAGGAGAAACATCAGCTGCCATAAATATTACTATTCTAGAGGTAAATTCTAAACCCTTTTGTTCTGTACTGATCTATGTGACATCAGAAGAGGCATATTTTAGAACCTAAAGCTCGCAACCTATATAACACTCGAAGCTATATATTTCATTGTCATTTAGAAAGATGGTTTTTATCTTAATGCTAAAATCATAGAAGGACAAATAATAACACAAAACAGCTCTACCTATGCATAAATGGACTTCGCCTGTCTCATTAACACTTGGATATCTGATATTCAGAACAGTGTAATTCATTGCTTACTACAAGCCCTTACTTTCTCAGTGGTTGGGTTTATCCCTTTAAAATTGGGTAGAAATGTATTCACAAGATTACTTCGGTGTCACTGGAGTCTTTTTTATGAAATATGATGTCTTACTTCATCGGAATAATAAATTTTACACCCAATAAGAGTATTTCATGAAAACAGAAAAAAAAAAATTTATTCTAGTGTTGTTATAATAGTAGAGACTTCTAGTGTGTTTGTTCTTGGTGACTTCTGTGACAGTTTCTCAAAAGAAAATGAAAAGATGTACTGAATTTGTGTTTTGCAGGATGATGTACCAGAGGTGCAAGAGTTCTTCTTGGTTAATTTAACTTCAGTGGAACTCATAATGAACCATTCAACTTCATCCCCACCTAGACTGGGTAAAACAACTTCTACAGAATTATCTTTGGTTTTCCTTTTATATGAATTTCATGAAGATTATGTTACTCTGGCATTTTGTCATTATTCCAATTGCCAAGTATGCCAGTATGAGACAGGATATTCTGAAAGAAACATTGTAGAATATCAAACATATTCATTATTACACTTACTTCTTACTTCTTACTTTTTTTTTAAGCTCTAAGAATTAAAAAGTGATTTTCATAGAGGAGTTAGCAATTAACAGTTGGAGAACACAATTCATTGAAAAGTTTTAGTGGTAGAATGTTGATCTGATTTTCATTTCCAAGTGCGTAATGGAAGCAAAAATGTAAAAAGAACCCCTAACTTTATGTAATTATTTTGTTAACTCTTTTTAACGTATCTTTTTTTAATTCTTTCTCAGATTTACCTTTAGGAGTCTTATCGTATGGTTTTCCTAATCTTCCAGTGAACTTCATTATCATTTGCTTACTTAGCTCCTTGTTCTGCTTCTGAATTCAGTAGCACAGATGCCGTTGGCTTTAAGGACAATTAGATTATCCTGTGGTACTGAAGACTATTTATACTGATTATTTCTAACATCCTCTTCGATTCTTTCTTCTCTTCTTTGCATGCTTATAGAAGTGACAGAGTTAATTCGTTACAGATTGAAAGGTAACGTTCAAGACTCATTCCCCATTTGTAGAGACTGAGCTGTAATTAAAATCTAAGCATAAAAATGGTAGCATATGAGTGCAAAAGGTTTTTCGGAACTAAATCACACTGAACGCAGTGTAGTCTCATGTTCCATCGTAAGGGATTGGCGGTCTCTTCGAATTGTGACCATTCAACCCTGCTGTGATATCTGGGGTTAAATGTACTCAGGATTAACAGATAATTTAAGGCATGAGACAGAAACTTGTGCTCATTGTAAGATGTCACTGCAAAGTCTGTTGTCAGATTGTTTTCTAATCTTGTTTTCCCTGATGGTGTATTTTGATTTTGACAATTTAACTCCTAGTTGGTGCAACATGTTTGTTTAGGATTTCTAGCAATCACATATGCTATACAAGATATTTGAAGTATTTCTTGGATGTGTCTAATGTCAAAAGAGATGGGGGTTCTGCACGTGATATAAGCATGTGCAGTCAGTCCTACACATCTAGAGCATATTGTATGTGCTGTATGGCCATGTGCATGCAATATGTGGAGTAGAACTGAACACACTGAACCTAAGAGACCTTCATTTCTGACCTGAGGCTTCACTGATAAAGAGCAGGAATAGCAAACATAAAGAGGCTTTTGTTGTTTTCTCCGTGCTGCTCTTGCTCTCATCTTCTAGAAAAGGTGGGAGAGCTTGGCTCAAACAAAAGTGTGAGCAATTAGAAAAATGGAAAATGGTCAACAGCTAAGAATGATGAGAGAAAAAGTAATAAAATTAATGGGTACAAGAAGGAGCTAAGGTGGAGGAGAGGGCCATCAGGGGAGTAGAAGGATGCCAGATATGAAATAAAAGATCCGATGTTGAAAGCAAAGTATTACAGATGCCGGGTGAACTGATCACACAATGACATGACGAGGGAAAATGCAAGTTAGGAGTGAAGCCAAAAGGTCTGTAGTTGCTACAACTCTCTCTGGGTTTCTAAAACTGGGTGACATTTCAGCTGTTTGTGCAGAGGTTTTACAGCTACTGCTAATCTTCATCACTCCCTCACAGGTTTGGATTCATGGCAATGAGCTTTTACTTTTATTCACTTATTCACACAAGTCTTTCCTATAGATCTAACTATAGTATATGTACTGTGGATTCAGTGGAGTCAGTCTGTTTGTAGAAATTGTGATTATTTCCTTCATTTCTTTTTAAGTCTTATTAAAAGTAAGTTGAAGTAACTTAAGGTAGTCATTCAGTGCTGTTTGAACAAATTAAGGCACTATTTTCTAAGAAGAATCAAGTTCTGACCATCAAATTCTGGTCCTTGAAATCAGTGGATGCTTCTGGCTTTACTTTGTTATTCAGTATTTTCACAGTGCAATATATACATTAATGTTTCAGAGTTATTGTGAAGGTACATATGTCTCTATGAAGCAATCTAATGTTACAGAACATAAACACCCTACAAAGAAATTAATAATTCTGTATTTGTAGTAGAATCTGAGGTATGTGCTGGTAAGGTTTATGATCAGACAAGAAACATTAATAGAGGATGAAATAGTGGATCATTTATTATTCTTTCTTACTCATTTCCCTCCCATATTCAGCATATCACAGTCTGCAAAATGTTGAATGTCATCATAATAAATGCACACAATGAAGATAAATTAAGATTCCACAACAAATCTTGGTTTTGGTATTTCCTAAGTTTTTTGTGCTGTGTTTTACTTTCTAAATTTTCTTTAGTCTTTTTTTGTATGCGTTATTAAAGGTAACAGTCATAATTCAAGGCACTGTTGCAATTCTGATACTAAGGTAGTAAGCAGAGATTTTCTTTGAGCCTTTCCAGTTATCTTGCTCCCTACAATTTTCTCCTACATTTTGGTAACAGAAAATTATGTATTTCTTTTACAAAACTAACAGAGATTTAAAAATTGCTTCTATGATTCTTGAACATAATGAAATTGGACTTCATTTTTGTCCTTCTGTTTTCCATTTTAGATGTGGAAGGTTTAGCTTCTCAAATTATTATTGATGCTAATGATGGAGTGAGCGGAATAATTGAATGGGGAAGTACCAAGTAAGTCTTGTCTCCTTGAAGAACTTGATGTGTCCATTGGTAATTGGGGTTGGCCAGTTATTTTCATTTTCAGTTAACAATAAAACTCCTACTAAACTCCTAGGAAGAAGGCACCCATTAACATAGGATTAATCTGTCATAACAAACAGGAAAAAAACACAACCTCCTATAGCTCAACTCCATTTAGGCAAGAAACAAAGGTAAAAAAGACTGTATTAGACAATCGTAATGGTGCTGATACTATGATGATGCCTTTTTCTTATAAAGCAGAGGGAATTATTTGAAGTGAAAATATAACGTCTGTCTACCATATTATTAAAAATAATGTACTCAGAAGGCACTGAGATTGGTTTTTTTGCTTTTTGTTTTAGTTTTGAAGTTAATGAATCTCATGGGAATCTGACAATAGTGGCACACCGAAACAGAGGATCATATGGCAATGTATCTGTATTTTTTTATGCCCAAAATCTGGAGGCACAGCTGGGTTTGGACTATAATGTCATCTCAAGGGTAAGAAGCAAATTCTAAACTGAGCACTTTTCATTCCTTCAGCTTCCTCAAAAGAATGTCATCACGTTTATTCTGCAGAATGATCAGTAATACAGCCAGACTTTTCATCTTGTTTCAATTACTTTGGTCATCTGAATGAGAATAATATTAGTCATCTTATTTTACTGTTTCTTTCTTTTAAAATATGGAAGTATTTTTTAAGTATCTTTAAAAGTATCTTTTAAAGTATGGAAGTATTTTTATAAGACACAATGTAAACGTTCAAACATCTATCTCAAATACAATTTTGCTTAAAGATTTCATATAAAGTTTCATATTTTTTACAGCAGAATTTCAAAGTAAATTGCTCTTGTTTGCCCTCATTCTGCAATGTGCTGAACATTTTTACTTCTGTTTTTAATCAATTTATTAGGACACAGATTATAGCTCTGCTTGCCTACTTTTCTTTTGTATTTAATACAATTCTGTTTATCTTGGCTGAAAAATTCTTTGCATGTTATCAACTACTGTGTACTCAATTATTTCTGTGTTTCAATGCTAGACTCTATTTTTTGCTGATGGAGAAAGGAATAAATCTGTTGTTGTTATGATTTTTGATGATGATATTCCTGAAGGTGATGAGAAGTTCCAGTTAATTTTAACAAATCCCTCTCTGGGGCTGGAATTAGGGGAGAACACAACAGGTAAAACTTAGTTTTAATGTTATAATTCTTTAGGATTGTATGGCAATCATTTTAATTTCATTCTTCTGAATAATCTTATTTCAGAAAACACCATTGCCCTGGCATAGTAGATCTTTATACTCCTTTGGAAAGTTCTTAAACATCCCTGTGAATTCTTTGCAATTAACAAGATAATATGTAAAATAAAGAATCAAAAATTTGAAAGTGAGCTTTTTAATAAGTGAGTCTAGATTATACCTGTCTGTAAATATTCGTAGGTAAACTAAAATACTTGCATAATCTCTTCAAGTAACACTATGGACATTAAAGCATTATATATACACTAAAGGAATAAAAGAATGTGTTTGTATGTATTTGATTTGTATGTACATACAATTATGTTTTACCGTGTTAATTAAATAATATTTCCACTATTTATTTCTCAAAAGCCACAATTACCATACTTGCCAATGATGATGGCCATGGAGTTTTGTCATTCAATAACAGTGACCACTTCTTCCTAAGAGAGCAAACAGCTCTCCATTTGATGGAAAGTGTTGCAGTATTAAATATTATTAGAGAACCTCCTCAGGGGATATTTGGCACCGTGACTGTTCAATATCTTGTAAGTGAAATTAATTCTTCAGAGGCATCAGTGGATTTGACCCCTTCTCAAGGATATATCGTGCTGGAAGAGGGAGTCAGATTCAAGGTAATTTGATGATTATTATACCAGAGAAGTGAAGAAAGCTTTTTAGGAATTGTTGGAAAGATTTCAACAATGTCTCTTCTCTTTTTTTTTTTTTTCCTGTATTTATTTCTTTTTCTTATATTTTCCTTCATTCTCAGGGTAAATTGGGTCATGGGATTGCGAATACATGAAAATTAAATATGCTCTTTTCTAGATATTTCTGTCTTTGTAATGGATAATGTAAATTGAAAAGAATATTATGGGTATATAATGTTTATGCATGCATAGCAACATTTATTTTTACGTGTTCAGCATGTAGCTGAAACACAAACTTTGAAATGAAATGATAATTTATAAGCGTAAATAGTTAAGGTTGTAGTAAAAATCCCATTACTTAATGTGATACTTCAGCTGGTCTAAACCGCACAGAGTGTGCTGCAGAAAATGCAAAACGGAAACAGTTCTCAGAGTATTAGTAACAGAAAATGGTTTGTTAAACTCACTGTGTCTGTATTGTCCCCACAAAAATGTCAGCTAGAAAATGAGCTAGCTTAAATTTGTGAAATCCTCAACCTTCTGAAGTTTAATGGCAGTTTATTTTATTATTTATTTTATGTTATTTATCACTGAATCTAGGATCAGTAAGAGGTTAGTATATTATGGCTAGTGGGATAGAATTGAAACAGACCTTTCTGGAAATGCTGGTTTTCAATTTCTGAACCTTAAATACATTTGGAACTGCAGTGCTGGGCAGCATAGCACATCTGTGGGAAGTGAAAGTCTTCTTAAAAAAGCCTCTAAATATGGTTTATTGCAGATGTAAACAGGGATCTAGAAGGTTTTGAGAACCTGTTTAGTTCTGGATCCATCATAACTAACTTTTTTTTTTCCTATAGCAAAACTATATGTTACTCTGTAAATTTTTGTCTGTTTGGGTAGTGGGAAGGATGGCAATGAGCCCCAAATGATAGTGAAAACACCTACCTCTTTGTAGATATTTCTCTGCTAATTCAAGTCTGTCTTGAGAAGATCCTATTCTCATCCCCAGTGGTGCAGTAGAAGGAAAAGAAGCATCAAGAAGAGAGAAAGTATTTCAAATATCCTTCCATTCTTGCCTTTTTCTCGTCTTTCTTCCCAGCACCAGTGGCAGAATTACCCTGTTGCCCTGGAGTCAAGTAAAGTAAATTAAAACCAGCATGACTGAGCTGCATTAGGGGATCATGGGGACTATGGATTACCAACAGCGTGTAGAATAAGTATGAAAAAAGAATCAAAACCTATCACATTTCAGGGGGTTTTAGGATGAGAGGAGAAAAAAAGGAGAAAGAAAAAAAAGTAAAATAAAATTTGTGCTTTTCTTAGTCTTGTGCCAGTGGAGGTCATGGATGACTTTAGAACCTCAGTCCAAAGTGTCCTTGTCTCAATTCCATCTTCTCCATTTCCAAGAGCTGTGGTTCTCCTGCTGTGCTGTCCAAAGCTGTAGAGAAGCAACAGAAGCAGTAGCTTGGTCTGATGGGCTTGAGTGGTCATCAGCTGTCAAGTCTCAACAGCTTTCCGTGCTTGTTTTCTTACCAGACACTGCATATTTCTGCGATACTGGATGAGGAACCAGAAATGGATGAGCACTTTGTCATCACCCTCTTCAATCCAACAGGAGGAGCCAGGCTGGGCACAAGAGTGCAAACCATGATTACAGTACTGCAGAACCAGGCTCCGCTAGGGCTTTTCAGCATCTATCCACTTAAAAATAGGTAATAAACACTGGTTCAGTTAAAAGAAGATTTTTCATAGTCAATAAAATCAACCATAATCCCTCTACAACTTTGTTTTTGATGGATCCCTTTGAAGAAATTCAGCAAGCCAGTTGTAAAACATTTGTAATTTTGAAAAATACACTGTCTGTCAAATGCTGTTACTGCTATACAAAAGAACAGAAAAACACTTAAAATGGACTATCCATCTTTAGAACTGTCAATTTCTCTATGTTTTTTTCCCTGAAACAGTGTTTTGTTAGTGCTTAAATATTCTACTAGTAGTAATGCAAACCTCAGATCAGTGCTGACGGAGTAATGCATTTGATAATTTATTTTTGGTTTTAAGCTTGTGTAAAACAAACTTTCACTCAGGGCTGTTTTTTTCAGAAGCAAATAGATTGTATGGAATGACATTTTCAAAAATTCTTAGGCTTAAACTGTACAGGTGGTGTATTAAATTTCAGACTTGTTTCAAACGTTGCTGATTTTATGATTTTACCGAGGTCTTGTGGTAAGAAACACTGGGTGACCTTAATGTAGCTACCAGTCTGTCAGATAGCAAAACCAGTTATTTTACTTTTATTTGTCTTGTATATTCCACAGCTGGAATTGTACTCTAAGTATCGTATATTAGAAAAATAACACATTTTTTTCTTTATTTTCACATATTTCAAATTTAGGACAAATTTCCTCATAATCGAAGAAGCCAACACCACAGCTTATTTGAGAGTTTCACGGAGTAATGGGCTCAACGTGTCTGTGAGTGTTGAGTGGGAGACGTTGTCGGATACTGCATTTGGCATCAGTACGTTCACTTCATAGAGAATTCCACTGCTTTTGGCAGAGTGGAGATAGCAAGAGACTAGCCAAACATAGAGGAGATGTGACTTTGGAATTTAAATTTATGTATTGAGCCTCAATTACATTAATTAATGTCTTTCTGAGCATGTCAAAATTCATTAGATAAAAGAGCTTAGCTGCTTAAGTATCACCTTGTTATCAGCCATCCTGCCACTCTTTTTCAGTAATCTGTATTGCTCTCCTTGCTTCTTATACAAACACTATTGTCACTAGACTTTTGTTTAATAAAATCTATTATTCTCTTTTTTTAATTTTGTATTTTTCTAATACAGTACAAGAGACACTCTTCACATAAACCTGACATAGCCTTAGTCTGAAAAAATACCACCACACATTTTCTGTCCTATTTCCCAGTGTGCATTTATGGGAGTCTCAGGCTCTAATTTCATGAACACTTTAATCTGGTCCAAATTAGCACTGCCCTTGAAGGAAGATATCCTTCTATCTCTGCCTGCTTGTTCCCATTTCCATGCTAAGTATTTTTTTGTTCTAATACTGATATACGTATAGCTGCTCACCAGTGCAGACTGAAATCAACAAGGGAAAGAAGGAAATGCCTGATTTTGAACACAGATTAAAATCTCTGTCTGGCTCAGCAACTAGTCTAACCTACGTGTAGGATTGGGACTTCAGTTCTTGGACTTAATTCTGACAACAGCTCTTTTTTCTATAAGCCAGCTGAATGGCTTAAGGAGTTTAAGGATATTAGCGCCATGACTGCCTGTTGTGATCAGGAGGACAAGGAGGACAAGCATCTACATTTTCTACTTTCTATTTTTAATTTCGGTATTGGTATCCAGCTGATTTTTTCACCAGCTACATTCCAAACTGGGTCATTCTGAATAAGACTCTAATTGCCTATGTATCTTCCATATGCATCTGTAATAAATGAATACATGTATTGCTTAACTATCATTGCATCTTCAGTACTGTATTTTTCCATGCATTTATATGTACATATACCAACCATTTATAGACAACTTAAACGTTTCTGATACTAGGTCTACTTTTGGCAGGTAAATAATGAAAATGTCGTTGAAAAATACCTCAAGAATGAGGTAATAATAAACAATATTTTTTTTTTTTTTGCTGTATTACAGGGGGTGGTTTCAGTGTCCTGTCTGTCTTGCAAAGTTTTGTAGAAGAGTCAGCATCTAGCTGGTGTTTCTTTACATCAGGAGAAATCCTATATGGTGTTCTGTTGCGTACGCCTCCTGCTACATTTTCTACCGTCTACCAGTGGAAAGGAGTATTTGTTCCTGTCGAGGTAAATGTTTCCTTGCAGGCACCAAGTGTGATACTTAATAAAGAATCTAAGCCTCACTTTCTCTTTTTTATTCCTCTCTCAGAATTTCAGTATGTGGAATCCTAAGAGCTGTGTGTCTTTCCAAATCCGTGCCTCTCCCTACCTTGTGATAACTCATGGAGGAGACAGGCAGGGAGCTTCCAACAACACCATGTATGCATTCGTGCCTGGAGGCAGACTCTTGAAGGTAAATCTGTTTTGCTCAAAAAAAGACCTTGGGAGGCTGTCCATTCTGGCCATGTTTTAGAAAAAAGCACTTTCTGCTCAGTTAATTTGGGGCCCTAACACAGTGCATTGACTTAAATGATCTAAATTTGTCACAGCTGGTTGTTTACTGTGGTTCTTTTAATTTACATTTTGGGGGTGGGGGAAAATGACCTTGGAAGTGGGGAAAGAAACTGTGGAGCCATCAAGATATAGAACGTTGTCTGAAAAATGTATGGTAAGTTATATTAATTTTGTAATATATATACACGTATGCATACATTTATACACTTTTTGCACAAATTATAAAAGTACACATATGTAATTTTATTAATTTTGTCTGTAGATTCACATGCAATTTTCCAAATTTTGAAAATGAATGTGTAAACTTGTCACTTTAAATGACAAACATCAAACGGCATTTTCGTCATATTTCCCTCACAGATACAGACTCTTTCTATTCTGGATACCAGACAGGTGAAACATTTTTCTGTGGATGGAGAAGAATATTTGATTTTTGTGAGTCACACAAACAGTTCCAGTTCCATCCAGGTTAGAACACATTTGTATTCCCTGGCTTGGACGTGGGTAGTTTGTTCAGTTTTGAGTTTGAAATTTGAAGGGGTAATAAAAAAAGCAGCCAGCCAAACAAGTCTAAATATCTGTTTCTGAAAAAAAGTACTTATGTTTCTGTTGTGGATGTATAATTCTTAAGATTCTAAACTTGTTTAACTGTGCCAATACTCTCTGTGTTACCATATAGTTTATATTTAGTTTGATTATATTGCTAATGTCATTTCTGTTTTGAAACCTAACATGTTAAAAACCTATAAGAACAGAAATAGTTTCTAAACATAAATCTATTAATCTGAAGAGCAGGCACAGCTGCTTGCAGTAAGGTAGTTACTTACCAATGTGCTTTTACCTTAATGTATGGTCCACCTTAGAAATGAGGAATTCCATTTTATATGACTTTTCCCAGTTTTTCAGTGTGGCACTTATTTTTTCTTCTCTTGATGTGTATTATGAATATATAAGGGAAAAAAAAAAAAAAAAAAAAACAAAACTTTGTATTTCTGCAGGTTTTCCAGTGGAATAAAGAGATATTTGTTCTGCATCATCAGCTTCCACTTTCCGGAGCTCTGAATATTGCGTTGTTTGCTAGAGGAGGTGTCACGTACCTACTAGTTTCTTTGTCAAATACCAGCCAGAACGTTCTCTTGTACCGGTGGTTGAATAATGAGTTTAGGAATCTTCATCAGTTACCTGCAAAAGAAATAAAACACATGGAGGCCTGGATTTCTGGATCTGATATCTACTTAATTATTGCAAAAGGTATTCAGGAGAAGACAATCACTGAGTTTCCTAAATGTATGCTAGTTTGTTTGGTAGCAAAGGCTTTTGGTGTAAAAGAGTTTGGATGGGGAATGACAATTCTCTGATGAGCATTTAATCAACACAGTCTCTCTTTTGTCCATTAAAAAATAAACCCATTGCATTTGTTCTCAAATTCTTATTAAACTGATGAAATATTTTCCCAAGAAAAACAGGAAACAATAACTCTATTCACCTAGCTGCTCATCACACCTTTTCTAAGTTTTTCTGAGCTTTGTGATACACAAAGATCGTTAGTCAGCAAAGTACATATTTTCAATACAAATATGACATTTAAGCATTGTGTTTTGTCTGCTTCCCTATTGAAAACTTTATGTTGCAGTCTGTAGGTTTCTTTGTGAGTGTTTGTTGTCTACTGTCATCATAGTGTTCCTTTATGTGAATGTGTGCAGAAAAGCCCTTAAATGATGCTAGTGGATAAATCATCCCACGGAGACCAGTCATATTACGGAATTATGCACCAAGTAAAAAGGAAAATATGATAATGAGTCTCACTTTGTAATTAAAATTCCCAAACTCTACCTTTTGAATGGCCACCAGTGTGCAATTTAACTAACAGGCAGCAAATGAATGTAAGTTTTGTCATTTTGATCATTTGCAGAATTTGGAAATTCTTCTGAAATTTTCATCTGGGAGACAGGGCAATCTACCTTTAGACACTTTCAGTCTCTTCCAGTCTGCACTGTAAGAAACATCCACGTTTTCATGCCTCCTTCAGGTTTAGGTAAGACTTAAATTACAATATTTGTTCAAATCTTGGTATATAATGCTGGAATCGCAGAAATATATGTGCTCTTTTTTTCCATATTATTTATCAGACTTTAAAAGTTACTGTAATCATTGTGATACCAGGGGAAATTCTGGCATTATAAGGAGAAATTTTGAATATATTATCGAATATTTATTTTTTCTCTCCTCTTTCCTCAATGCAGTTCACATCCTCCTATCCGGTAAGAACACAACAGCGTTGTATTCTTGGAGCTCTGAAGAAAACCAGTTCTCTGTAATGCTGGAAGCCCCATGTGCAGATCACGTCACTTCAGCTACCGCAAGGTCTCTGAACTCCAGCAAGAGCTTGATTGCTCTCTCCGTAGAGTCCAGCTCCCAGATTTATGAGCTGACCACTATCTCCAACCAATCAGATTTTATACCGAGGTAGGTTTTTCTGTTTTACATAGCTTTCTCCAAGCTCTGGTATTTCTTTTTTCTGTGATACTGTTTTTGTTACAGTGGAGAGGGTTATATACTCCTGTGTGTGTTGTGCTTATTAACACTAAAGAGAAATTTTCAGGGGGGAGCTTTTAGATGACCTGAAGTCAAACAGCCTCACAAGTGGCTTTAAAACCTGGCAAGAGAGGACTTGCGGTTATGACTTGATTTTTTTAAAAAGGATAAATAAAATTACTTTCATATTTAATTTCACTTACTCTATGATCTATTGTCATTTAAAAGCAAACAGACAAACAAAACTCACAACTTTTATACCTTAGTTACTTCCACAGGAATGTAAACAATAATTCCAGCTCCAAAAAATCTCATTAAATTCACAACAGTGCTTTCAAAGTTCATTAATCAGCTACCCTCATTTTATAATTATTTGATGTGTGTGTTTTTATGCTAGTTCAGGTGAACTGATATTTGAGCCTGGTGACATGGAAGCTGTGATAGCAGTCAATATCCTGGATGATAACATCCCAGAGGAAGAAGAATCCTTCAAAGTGTGGTTGAAAAACCCTAAAGGAGGTGCAGAGATTGGTGCTCATGCTTTTGTTAACATAATTATTCCTTCCAATGACAATGCTTATGGAGTCATCGCATTTGCTCAGGTAAATCTAAGGGAAATAATTAAAATACGTATATATTATTTCTGAGTAATGGAACACAAATGTACTAAAACCGTAGGCTGGAGCATGTGATGGGATTGTTTTGCTAAACTCTTGTAGCAATCCAAGTTAGAAGCTTTTTAACATCCATTTATCATTGTCCTGTGATTATACAGAACACAAAGGAACAGAAAATCTGTTCCACAGTCTGTCTCTTATGTGAGATTTTTATAATATCCATTTAGATCAACACATGAGTTCATCATTTCAGTTTTGCAATGACATAAAAATTCATTTGACACA
Source organism: Columba livia (assembly GCF_036013475.1). Taxonomy (NCBI): domain Eukaryota; kingdom Metazoa; phylum Chordata; class Aves; order Columbiformes; family Columbidae; genus Columba; species Columba livia. The sequence continues at coordinate 81,484,380 of NC_088642.1, forward strand.
GATGACAACAGATGACACAAAAATTCAGATGGCATGTATGAATCATCATAGAGTCACTACTGTTTGGTTAATCAAGGGAATAAAGTAAACAAACCTGAAGATCCTTTTCCCCTGAAAAATATATTGATTGGGTTGTGTCACAAGATGAGCCAGCCTGCCAGAACAAAATCATTTATTTGGAAAAAATGTCAGACTGAAGGTATTATTTGAAGTGGCTAATACTTAAAATCACTGAACACTGTAGATGAGACAGGTATGTAGTAAATGCATACTGAAGATATAAAACACAGAAGAGTTGTTACTGAAGTGAAAAATTGCATCTGGACTTGTGTGAGAAGGGTGAATAACAGTAATGTAATAGCGATAAAAATATGTCTTTCTTAACATTTCTTGTTTGTTATCTGCTTCATACAATTTGGACATAAATACTGTACTAAAAATAATAAAAAAAAACAAACCCAAACCAAAACAAACACAAACAAGCAAACAAAAGTAATTGGGTTTTTTTTGCTTTAGGATGAAGATGTCTGATGTTTTAAATTCTTATGTCCATGAAACCTAGGAGTATTGACTACCTCCGAAAAACAAGGCATATAAATTTAAGAGTGCACGCATATTTAGCTACTTAAAGTATATTAACTTATTGATGCTCAGTGTCACTGGCCCCCATTGAATACCTGGATCCCTAAAGAAACTAATCTTTATAAGAAAATAATGTTATGGTTATGCTACTTTATGTTTTCCAGAGTTCTTTATTTAAACAAGTTGAAGAAATGGAACAGGACAGCTTGATCACCTTGAATATAGAACGTCTAATAGGAACATACGGACGAGTTACAGTTGAGTGGATTGCTAATGGGAGCATAAGTGACATATTTCCAGCTTCAGGAATGGTATGTAATGTTTTCAGTGGTATTAGGGAAGCACTGACTGTGTTGCCTCAGACAGCAGGTGCAGATGTACTGAGGGAGGATAGTAGGTGTCAGATTGCCCCATTCCTAGTCCTTTGTTGAGATTTTGGCAGTTTTCATTTCTGGCTGCAGCATCACTCTCACCCTCCTATAACCAGATATTGTAATGCTGTCCAGGCACTACAAATGCATATCTGCAATATCCTGTTCCCGTCTTCCTTTTTTCCTTCTATGAAACCCAGCTGCTCTGTCAAATCATCTGCATTGGTGGGAATCTGGGAGCCTTTGCTCTTCCTCCTAATCTTGTCAATACAACTGAGAGCTTCAGTGGTCCAGGAGAATGTCGCAAATCCCATTTTTCCCTGTTTCTGGGACTGCTTAGATTTCCAGATGTGCTAAAATCCAGTATTTCCTGCTAGCCAAAGTTCTCGTTATGCTGCAGGGTGGACAAACGCCAGGTTCTTCAAGTCAAGGGCCCCCACCTGGTGGCCATCTGCAGAAGACACAAAGCCCTGTGGTCTTTGAGGCTGCAGAGCTGCGCAAGCCATAGCTGAGGGAAGAAAGGGCCAAAAGACTGTAGAAATTAACTTTACACCTGGAAATAATGGATCAGAAGTAAGATAAAAAATTTAGAGAAAGATTGACAGAGGGGAAATCAAGGTTGCTAAAACAAGCATACTGAAATTATTAGAGTGTTCCTTGAGCATTCCAGATGGATGCTACATGATTTTCTTGCATAGTTTTGCAGGTAGCAAGAGACAGAAAGGTAAAGGCATGATGGTGTTCACTGAAAATATCCATTGATCATTCAGCATAGGTGTAGCCTAAGTGTTTATACACAGATCTTCCTTGTTGAGAGATGCCTAATCAAGTGTCAGGCCTTTTGAATTTAAAAATAAAAATATTATAGATAGACAGAGCATTTCTCAATCATTTTATCTGAAAAAAAAAAAAAAAAGTAAATAGAAAAGATCAGCTCTTCATAATCTTTGAGAAGTCGTGGAAATCAAGGGACATCCTAGAAGACTGGAAGAAGCCTCTATGTCACCCCACCTACAAGAAGGGCTGAAAGGAGGATCCAGAAAATTACAGGCCCATCAGTCTTACTTCAGTCCCTGGGAAAGTTATGGAATCAATCCACCTGGGACCATCACGAGTCAAAAGAAGGATGTGATTGGGGAAAGTAAGCATGGATTCATCAGGGGCAAGTTGTGCTTGACAGACTTCATCACCTTCTATGACGAAGTAACTGCTCAGTTGATGTGGGGAGAGCAGTGGACGTTGTCTACCTGGATTTCTCCAAGGCTTTTGATACGGTTCCCCACAGCCTCCTCCTCGGGACACTGAAGTGCCGTGGTCTAGACAAGTGGTGTCTGCAGAGGATGGAGAACTGGCTGACAGGCCGTACCCAGAGTGTGGTGGGAAATGGCTCCTTTTCAGACTGGCAACATGTCACCAGTGGATCCCACACTGTTCAACATCTTCATGAGTGATCTGGATGATGGGATCAAGTGTACCCTGGGGAAGGTGCTGGTGACACCAAACTGAGTGGGGACATGCACACATTGGAAGGGAAAGCCACCCTGCAGGAAGAGCTGGATGGGCTGGAAGAGTGGGCTGACAGGAACCTGATGAAGTTCAACAAGGACAAGTGCAAGGTCTTGCACCTGGAAGAACAAAATCCAGGAGCGCAGCACAGCTGGGATGTACCCGGCTGGGGAGCAGCTCTGTGGAAAGAGACCTGGAGACCCTGGGGGACAACCAGCTCACTACAAGTGACCAGTGGCTGCTGCAGCAAAGGTGGCAAAGGGGACACTGAGCTGCACCAGCAAGGGCATCACCAGCAAAGTTAAATAAATCATTATCCTGCTCTACTCGGCGCCTGTCAGGCCACACCTGGAACACTGTTCGGTTTTGGTCGCCACTGTACAAAGAAGCTGTGGCCAGGCTGGAGAGGGTCCAGAGAAGGGCCACAAAGACAATCTGTGGACCGGGAAGCTGCCACAGGAGGAAAGGCTGAGAGAACTGGGCTTGTTCAGCCTTGAGAAAAGAGGCTTAGGGGAGAGCTCAGCACCGCGTTCCAGTATTTAAATAGAGTATTTACAAGGAGTCCCATGGAAAAGATAAGGGGCAAAGGGTACAATTTACTCCTGGGAAGACTCCGGTCGGATGCAAGAGGGAAATTTTTCACAATGAGAACAAACAGCCACTGGAATAATGTCCCCATTGTTCAACATTGGACATGTTTAAGATTCAGCTGGACAGGTGATGGGCCAGCTTGTCTAGACCGGGCTTTTGCAAGAACGGTTCGACCAGATGATCCTTGTGCTCCCTTCCAACCTGGTATTCTATATTTCTGTGATTATATTTTATAGATATATGTATGCATGTATGTTATTTATATGTGTCTGTGTGTGTGTGTAAATTTTTTTTAATTGATAGAGTTTTACAGAATAAAGCAGATGGTACAACAGTGTTGTGAAGAAGTTTGACTATTTTTGTTTTCCCTTCCTCTAAAACTTTAGATTACGTTTTCGGAAGGTCAGGCCCTGTCCACAATCACCCTGGCCATTCTGGCGGACAGCGTTGCAGAGCTTTCGGAGACGGTGGAAATCACACTGACCCATGTTACAACCATGGGTATTCAGGACACCACAAAAGGAGCCGTCATCGATCCCAAAAGGGCGAGGGCTGTACTTACTATTTTACCCAGCGACTCTCCACACGGTGTGATTGGGTGGCATATGGAGTCTCTCTTTGTTAAAGTCACAGAGCCAGAAGGTAAATCTGTTTCTTGATTTTTTGTGAAAAAAAAATTTTTTTCAAAGTCAGTGTTGTTTAAGCTATAATAATTTTTATACATATGTAATATATAACATATATATAGATATATGCATTTTTTATTTAAATTTGTAGCATAAATATCCTTTAAAATATGTAACTGTTTTTTCATTACATTTTATGCTGTATTTCATGCTGCATACATCAACATTATCCAGTCTTTTTTTTTTTTTTAGGAGCTAAGTTATTAATTTCTTGTCATCTTGTGTTGCAGATCACTAATATGTAAAATACTTCTATTTAAGCAAAAAGCTGAACTTGCCCATTTAATGGGATTAACATACTGTTTAAAGTAATTTACACAGTGAGACTTTCCTCATGAACTGGCTCAAAGAGGGAAGCATCTTTGTCTGTGGGATAGGGGAAGGTAGGAAGCAGTGCAAACGCAAATTCCATTTCAAGGAAACCGAATTGGAGTTTTTTCTTTTTGCCAGCTGTTTGGTCGATTGGGTCACATCAGTTTTCCCTCCATGCACCACATGAGATTGTAAATGATGGACCATGGACCTCCCAGCTGGTTGCTCTGGCGTTTTCTGCAGCCGGATTGCTTTCCAGCAGCTGCCTAATGGGCTATTCATAGTTCAAAAACACACCCGAAATTTCCTGGCAATTTAAAATTCTCTGCAAATTAACAGATAAAATTTATGAAAAGTACATTTTTTTTTTTCACCAGAACATTATTACAGATAAAACCTTCTCCCCAGTTCTATTTTAATGTGAATTAGTGTTGCCCATTTCTTTACAGACTGAAAGTGTTGTGAAAGGATGCTGTTGGTTCCTTACATATACCCACACATGGACATTATAAACATTTATACTTCGAAGTTTGGATTCAAGGCATATTCTTAGGTTTCATTTATTGCACATTTTCCAATCTTTAAATTTTCTATTTTTAATGAATTATATACAGGTGCTAAGTGTGAAGTAGCATCTAGTTAATACAAGTGACAGAAACTAGCCTGAAGTACAAAGCCTGTTGCTTTTCCTGTGTTTATATTTCTCCAGTCTATTAGCCAAATGCTGCTTGGTGGTTTATTGGAAAAAAATTGCAAATCTGCTTTTCCAGAATGGATCTGAGCCTGACTGGTGCAAGTGTATCTCGTTCTCTTCAACATTTGAATTAAGGAAATGTAAAATTTACAGCAAGAGTGACTATCTCCAATGCTGCTTTGTGTATTAGAATCAATAGTGATCCCATAGGCATGTAAAGGCAAAATAATGAGCTGGGAGCGCTGAAGGAAAACTGAACAAAGATGTCAATGTCCAAGTAACAGTTTGTGTAGCAAACATTTAAAACTGTAAATATTCTGCATTTTGCCCTCTTTCTAGATCCAGTTTTAAAATGCTTTCCAGATGTACTCACTGCATGTTGTGTATGTTCTTACCACTCATATGTGCTCATTTACCTGACTCATTAAATTATCCAAGTATTGTGTTGCTAAGCAGGACTGAAGTGGGCTCTAGCGAGCAGCTCCAGCGCAATTAGGTGAGCTGAAAATAAAGCAGGGCAAGAGTTAAAACAACCACGATTTGGTGTTTTATTTCTGCTCCTTGTTATAGGGCAAGTGAACTCAACCGCTCTTAGTTTACAAATTGTTCGAGAACAAGGGTTTGTTGGAGAAGTTGCAGTTCAGCTGAGCACCATGCCTAACTTTGAACTCCCCCTCGCCAACCAAGCAACAGAGAATGAGGATTACATTCTGGAAAAGAAGACAATCATTATGGCAGAGAACACAACAACAACCTCTGTTGTAGTCACTATTTTGCCTGTGAGTAGTCTAACAACAGCTCTACCTAATACTGTCTTTTAAGGAACAGGATAGTGGTACCATTTCTATACCAGAAATAGGAATTAGCATTCTAGAAATGGCTAAGGTGGGATTCTTGCCTTTTCAGATGGTTGTATATTACTAAGAATTGTAGCCATCTCTTTCAAAAGAATTGAAGTACTTATTATTGAGAATGAACAAAATTCTCTGTTTTGCTGTAGTCCCCAAATTAACTTATAATAATCACAAAGAAAAAAGAAATTACTTTCAAAATACTTCCTTTATATACCTCTTAATAGATTTGTTTTGTAGTTCAGGAAATCTTATTTTCTTGACAGAAATATGTGTATTCTTTCAATATGTTCAGAATGAAGATACTGCTTTAAAAGTTCTGGAATAGTTTCTGAAATTTACCTACCTTTCTTATAGGTAGGGGAAAAAAGTGGCAGCCAGCAATATTTTCCACCGCTCTTACAGATCTGGAATCCGACTGCCAACTTCAGTTTCTAAAACTCAGCAAAAGTCCTCCCTTTCACCTTTCTCATGGTGTGAAGCAAGGGATTGGTCATATGGTCCCAAATACTGGGAATTTTTGAACAGTACACAACCTACAGATATCGTTCTGGATGTATTATAACTTAGAGTGTTTTATTAAATATGTGACATTTAAAAATTCCTTTGCAGGACAATGTTCCAGAATTACAAGAAGGATTTATAATCAATATTACTGATGTTCAGCTTGTCGATTCTCGCATTGGAGGGCAGCCAAGTGTGAAGAGGCTTGGGTTGGAAATAGCTGAAATAACAATTGAAGAAAATGATGATGCCAGAGGAGTATTTAGTTTCAATGTTACAAAGGTAAGTAAGTCTGAATGAAAAGTATTTAAAATAGCATTACAGCAAAAGAGCTTGTGTTTTCAGATCAATTTTGATAGTATTGTAATAGGCTTTATGACACTAAATTGTTCTGGATAAAAAGGCTAGAAGCCAGACAAACAATTCCTTCTTAAAAGGTTCTACACAATTAAGATGTGGAACTTTTTAGGAATCTGAAAGTGCTGAAACTGGTGTCAGAATATTCTGAAAGGGATGTCAGAATGTCGTCTCATACAAACTTTTGCTCATAGCAAGGTCAATGCTAAATTTGGACCAGTTTATAACTGATTAGGTAGTTCTTCATTTATTTGACATGCAAGTCAAAAGAAAAGAAGTGAAAAGGTTCCTGTGACATTCAGCTCTTTCTTCTTGAATTTACAGGATATATCTGGAGCTGTTGCTGGTTATGAGGTACCACCACCACAAAATATACTGAAACTTCCAGTTGTTCGACAGGCTGGGAGATTTGGGTCAGCAACTCTCTTCTGGGAAGCCATTCCTTCAACTGCCACCTTTGAGGACTTCACACCATCATTTGGAAACCTGACATTTGCAGATGGGCAGGTATGCACTTGCTGACATTTTCCTGTTTCTGGGTTACTAGTTTAAGAGTTTCTCATGTTTTCTTCCAGCAGAATTTGCATCTTTTCATTGAAAAAAAAAAATATTTATGGCCTTACGTATGTGAACGATGCTCCTGACTGCAGTTTTTTAACACAGAGAAGCAGAATATTCATAAACATTGACTGGACAGGGTTGCAAGCTTTTTGTAACGCCATAAGTGGGACGTAATTTCTAATAATAAAGCCTGTAACTCTAAAAATTTTAACGTAATGTCTTCTCTACAAATACTCAGACTAAGCCTGTATGTTCCCTTAGTTACCTTCTACATATAAACATTACATTCTACATATAGACATTTAAATTTTATGATCCCCTGACAATACCTGGTGTACACCAGGGGGGCTAATTGCAAGTGGTCTTTGGAAAACAGAAAGTTATACTTTGTCAGCAGAATTTTGGCTAAAGTACAATATTGTCTACCTGCGCATGCTGCTGAGTACAAGAAGTCTGCTGTTTTTTATGTAGAAGATTTATGTTGATGAACTAAAAAACCATTCTTGAAATTTTGTTATATTATTTTCAATATGCAAGTATTGTAAGAAATAAGCACAACAAATAATGTGTGTTTATCTATTATTAGATTAATTTTACCTGTTTCACATTTCAATTTTTTTCAAACAATTAATGGAATATTATAAATAAAATTGTGTTGCTCTGGTTTTGTTTGATTGGTTTTGTTTTGTGTTGTTTTGGTTTTTAACAATTTCTGCAGGCTACAGGAGAAATAGAAATTACAGTCATAGATGACAGTGAAGTTGAATTCCTTGAGATATTCAAGATTGTCCTGGTGAGGGTAACAGGTGGTGCAAGACTTGGGGATGACACCCTGATAACTGTTCTCATTCCACCCAATGATTCCCCTGTTGGAGTATTTGGGTTTGAAGAAAAGAATGTGAGTACGATTTGGATTTTCTGCAAAATCTGGGTATTAGGTTTGTGCCATTAGCACACAGACAATTTTGTTGTGCCTTCATTGCAGTGGAAGACGTGACTCTTCCATTGAAAGGCATGTTAGTGCCTGTCTTCATGTAACTGAGTAGGATGGTAACAACGATGACAGTGCTGCAGCATAAATGTAGATTTCTGCATGATTCAGTTCAGTATGCTAACAATTCAGGGCATCCTGAGCAGGATTTTTACTAGTCTGTTGAATATTAAAATGCTTTCGTAATAATCTGTATTACTGAAAGTAAAGTTTGGAAAGAAATCATGAAACGTATCTCATCTTAGTTCTTGTCAGTGAATGATTCTTCTGCTCTCCATGTTGCTGGTGCTGTGCCTGCGTGTGACTCATTGTCTGTAATTGTTTTGAATCACAGGGCATACAAAAATAACTCGAGTGACTAATCTTTGCTAGCAGAATTCGACACATTCGTTACGTCTGTTATCTTCCTGTTGATTTTCACTCTCGTCCTTATTTTACATGGGCATTGATAATGTTTTTTGTTGTTGTTTAAGTCAGTATTAATTCCTTTTGCTACAGCCTTTCCTACATCCTCCTTCTTCATCAGGTAACAGTGAAGGAGCCTCAGACACCCGATGACCCCGCTGCAGTTGCGTTGCTCACGGTGAGTCGGAGTCAGGGAGGACGAGGAGCAGTTAAAGTGTTGTGGATTCTCGAGGAAGCTGCCAGATACGATCTGAGCCCTCTGAACGGTACCCTCCACTTCAGTGAGGTATTTCTGATGTTGCAATAAATCATTTGCTGCTAGATTTAGAAATTCTGTCTTCTTCTTATGTGTGTTTGCATGGTTGTTGCTATGTGTTCATAAAAGTAGGGGCTTACTAAGTATTAGAACACCAGAAAAAGGCCAGTTTGGACTGGTGGGGATAGAAGTATGCATTTTTTTTCCAAACAGAAGAGGAAAGCTGACATGGTTTTTTAAGGCAGCGTAATGTAATCATCAGGAAGACAGGCTCTTCAGATCTGAGTTGTTTTTACAATTGAGAAAGAGGAACAAAAATGTACTGAACATGAAGAATAATTACAGAAACACTTATACCATTGCAGTATCAGTTGGTTGAAAGAGAAAATTGATCTTGAAAGGGTGAGAAGGATAAATTAATGCTCAAAATGTGTGGATTTTATAAAATAAATATAATACCCGAGTAACTTTCAAACTGGACACTGTTATTTGATTTGTCTTTCATTTTAGGTTAGTGATCTGCAGTAAGAGCCTTTTAAAATATTGGGTATTGTCAGGCTACTGTTGTTATCCTAATATCAGTCTTTTACAGCCTACTCAAATACTTACCGAAGAACAGTGTTTTAAGATAAATTTAAATCTATTCTGTCTGTACAAGCCATCAAACAAATAGGCATACCAGTTGTTTCTTTGGCTTTTAATCAGATGAAAAAGCTCATTAAAAGACCAGCAGTGTTTGGCAAAATTTTGCTATCATTTTGCTATCCTTTCTCTACTGATAGTTCTGGACATTGTTTTTTTCTTCCTGAATTCCTTATGTATGCATGCAGGTAAGAATGCAAGTATGTAAGTATGATGTACTAAAGTAATACAATGTGTATCTGCCTTTTCCCTCTATTCTTGTTTTAAGTGTTTACTACTGCTCACTGACAAAAATGTGGGTTAGATGGCAATTTGCTATGACCTACTATGTCTGATCTTAATAATTTTAATCCTTAGAATGTGTGTATTCTATTGGATATGCAGATTCTGACATAAAAGATTCTGTGTATAAAATTTCCTCTAAGTTGAAAACTTCTATGTGGCTATAGTTTAAAAGTAATTTCAATTGCTATTCAGTTGAAAATAGCTAGGGTATTTTTGAGCTGGCACAAAATATTTTAGAGGAGGTTTTTACTACATTTCAGCCAAATGTCACATTTAAAAAAATATTACAGAGTGTATCTACCATATGCATGCTCAACACTTGATTTGTTAAAGAAAAAAACCTTTTTTTATAATGTCCTATTTTGTTTAGTGTCACTTAATGAGTTTATGTGTTATCTTCTGGTCTATTACATGATGCAGACTGAATCCCAGAAGGTGATTGTTTTGAATGCGTTACAAGATGGTTTGCTGGAGGGCAATGAAACCTTTACCATTCAGTTGGTTTCTACTGGTGATGCGGAGATATCCCCTATACATGGTAAAAAATTAATCCATTGCATTCTACTTTGAGACATTTCATACGAGAATTCCAATATGTCTGTTCATATTATTTTAGTCTGCAATTCTTATATACTTTGTGTGCAGCTAGTTGGTAACAGTTTTGACTGTCAGTATTTTTCCCTAAGATTTTTCCTTATCTGAAGAAATCAAAGAGAATTTTAGATCATATTTTTTCCATCTAAATCAAGTGTTGGTGTAGACTTTTGTGTTCAGATAATCAACATTGTCTGTAAAGAATTGTTTAACAAAAACAAGCAGAAACCAAAACCAGGTTCAGACCTGTAAGAATCATAGAATAATTTCATTTGTAAAAGACCATCTAGGGGGCTCATCTTGTTGAATTGCCTTCACAATTAGATCAGGTCACTGAATGCCTTGTCTACTGAAATTCTGAATATCTCCAAGGCTGGGGATTCCATGGGCTCTCCGGGAAGCTGGTGCTTAGCCATTTGTGTCACAAAACATGCTAAAAAAATACCTCACTAGTTAGTTTTGTTTTACCATGAGAAGCTTTGTTCTCTTCATAGGTGTTGCAACCATCATTATTGTGGGTGATGAAGGAGCTTCTGGGGTGGTTGGGATAGCACATTCATCCCAGCATGTTCTGATTGGAGAACCTTCAGGAAATTATAATGGGACTGCTCTTATTAGGTGAGTACATCACTCCTTTATCCAAAACAGCTCCGTTTCAAAAGCTATGAGACTCCACATTTGGCAAGAATTAATTGAATGCTGCATTTCATTATCACTTCTAAAATCATAAGTATTTTCAAAATTAGATCCTTGTTTTTCAAGAAGGGCAGAACATACTACGTAGGTATCTTTTCAGTATTGCTGAGGAGCTTTAAATATGTCTTCAAATTATTTACAACATTGATTCATTAAAGGAAAGAGGATTCTAATCAAAGGCATAGGGGAAGGCAGTCAATTATGTTTGAAGATGCTTTGTACTTTTCAGGATTCAGTTCAGGACTGGTGCTTGAACTGAAATTTGGTACACTGTTATGATGATCAGCATAACCAAAGCAGCACTGGGTCTTAGTTGAAACAAGATAAATTATTTCACTGCATTCAGTCAGCTGAAAACAAGATGAAGAAATCACAATGTTACTATACCTTCTAACAGAATTGGAGAAGGATTACAACACTTTCCCTTAGTGAAACAGCAAATATAAGCAAGAAAACAGATTCTCATGCTGCCCTGAGAATCCCAACAGACAAAGGGGATTCTAAACTGCAGCACCAGTTTAGAACATGTAGTAGATCATGGTATAGACAATTTCTTGCCATGCTTCAGTTCACCGAGAATGTAATGAGTAAGATTAGCCTCTAGGCTTTTTAGACAAGCAACACACAGAACATTTCTCAAGTGAACGCATAGTACTATTCTCGTATCTTTCTGCCTTAAAAACCAAATTACCTCTGGGCGCTACCCGTAAGTCCCATTTCCCTTCTGTTTTGCATGTCTATTTCCTGAAAAGGAGAAAGACAGCTCAGTTTTTCAGCCGCCAACTTTGGGCTGTATGCACAAAGAAACTGTAAAGTGCTCTGGGTAAAAATACAGCTCAAGATGCCTCCCAACACGGGGAAGTAAATCAGAACTGCAGACACGTTATTGCTCTGAAGAGGTTATGGTAAAGATCTTAATAGTGACTTAATAGATTAAAATTCAAGCTTCACAGTGCTGATAATATTTCTTCCATGCACAACAATATCTATGCTTTATATCTCTGGATTTGGTATCAAATATTAAAGGTAGAAGGTTAAATCTGTGTTTGCGTTCTGCAGCCTGACACGTGGCCCAGGGATTTTTGGTGAAATCATAATATATTGGAGTATAACACCCCCCCATCACACAGAATTTATTGAGACATCGGGGACCTTGACAATGCGAGACAGGCAGTCTGCAGCAGTGGTTCTAATACAGGTACAAGAGATTTTACACCAGTAGCTATTTAATGTTCTTCCTTTTATCTAGCCAGCATCTTGATTGGAAATTAGTTATACCTCTCTACCTGGAAATGGTTAATTGGTTCTTCTCCCTAGGCTGTCGATGATAACCGTCCTGAGGAGAAGTATTACTACACATTTGAATTAACTGGAATCAGTGATGGAGGACTCATAAATGAATCTAGCAGCACAGCAAATATTACCATGGCTGCCAGTGATTTTCCATATGGAGAGTTTACATTTTCACGAGAAATATTGCTGACAACAGAAGAAGAAAAACGGGTATATGGTTAAAATTCCTTCTCACATAAAATATTGATAGATATCAATATTGTTGATAGATTTATACTTAACTTAAAAAAAAAAAAAAAAGAAATTCAGAGATTTATTCTGCATTTATCATAGCACAGTCCATCTGAGCCTTTTGGTGTTTTTAATACTCTGAGAAAGATGCCTGTCTGTTAAATTATGTGTATTCTGCACTTACTAGAGCAAATTGTTACCTGACAGAGCCGTTGAAAAGTTGCCTATAGAACAGTCTCAGATGGTAACAGAAAAGCAAAGCCATTTTTTAAAGCAAATGTCCTCTCTCCCTCAGGTTAACATCACTGTTTTGCGTTCAAGGGGATCCTATGGCAAAGTGCGTCTTTGCTTCCAGATAATAAACGGGACTGCAGAGGAGGGAGTTGATTTCACCCCCACAGTAAGGGAACTGTTATTTGAACCACATGAAGAGAGTAGAATGATTTTGGTTGAAATTCATGATGACGACTTTCCTGAAGGTCCTGAAGACTTTTCAGTGATGATTACCAAAGTGGAACTTCAAGGAAGGTAAAGATAAAATTAATTATAAGAAAAAATTAATTAAAAGCAGGAGATCAAACTGTATTTGGAATCTGATCTATCTGCATAAAGTCACCACTGGATTTCAGGTATTTTACTGTAAAATTTCATATGGCAGCTATAATAGTAATAATAATACAAATTGGATGTATGGGAATCCAAATTCTTTTAACATTAATTTGAAGATTTTGCTGATTAAGATTTATTAAAGCTGAAAGTCCCTACATTACATAGAAGTTGTCAAATCACATGAAACTCAAATAAGAAGATAAAACGTGAAAGAAAAAGTGAAAGATCCACATTTCTGTGAAAAAACTACCAGTTTTGCATATATAGTTTGAAAAAGTGTGACCAAAAATCTTCAGTGGTAACTGTCAGAAAATAAAAGTATTTGTGGTAATTGAAAATTGTCATACTTGCATTACAATACTTTTGCAAGATTTTTTTTTTAATGTAACATTCCTTTTTATGTTCTTGCAAGTGGATTTGATTTTACCATAAAGGAAAATGGTCTACAGATAGATCAACCCCCAGTAATAGGAAATATCTCCACAGTACGAGTCACTATAGCAAAAAGTGATAATGCAGAAGGCATCATAGAATTTGATCCACAGTATATCCTTCTACAAGGTAAGTTTACCAGAAGTTTTCACTATGGTTTAGAGGATAAGCCTGTGGCTCTCTCACAAATCTTGAAATAAAATAACTTTTTTCCCAATTATTCTTGAAGTGGAAGAGGACGCTGGATTAATCATGATTCCTGTTGTGAGAAAGCGTGGAACGTATGGCGATGTAACAGCCGATTTCCTTTCTCGAAGTATTTCTGCACTTCCGAACGTTGACTACATCATCCATAATGATTCTGTCATTTTTTATCATGGCCAGAACCAGACTTTTATCTATATCTCTATCATAGATGATGAAGAAAGGTAATTATTTTTCAGATATTTATTCACTAATCTACTTCTGAGAAACCATTTTTTAGCACGTGCAGTGTGCCTATCTGTAGAGTTTGAATTGAAAGCAAATTTCTGCAGCCCTGAAACATCACTTAAATTTAAAGGGAGGGAAAAAAAGCTGTTATTGGAGTTTCATAGTACCTGTTAAATTTTATGCAAACAACTACATTCTTTTTATCTAGATTATCAGAAAATTTGGGTGTTAATAGTACTGCTGTGAATAATACTGTGAATAATAAAATATTTTGCTGGGTTTTTTTATTATTTAGCATGTGTGGAAAATAAAACAATATTTTTATTTCAGATATCACCATTCTCTGCAAATGGGAGGAATCTTCTGCTGTATGCTTACAGAGATGACTTCTGTATATCTTTAAACAGATCCAGCTGGACGCACGGTTGAATGACAAATCATAATTTTAATTTTTTGTTCTTGTGTGTCTCAGAACGTCTTTTTTTCTGTTTTTCTTTCCATGCAGCGAATTTACAGAACAATTTGAAATCCAGCTGACGGGAGCCACTGGTGGAGCAGCCCTTGGGCTCCATCTACTGAGCCAGGTCACCATTGCCAAAAGCGATTCACCCCAGGGCATCATCCGATTTCTCAACCAAAGTCGAATTACTCTTCCCAACCCAGATACACCGACAACAGTGTCGCTGGTGCTGGAAAGGACAGGAAAATTGTTTGGGGAGACACAGGTAGGCCCTGGTTCTCAAAAACTGAATGTTTTCCAGTGACAAGGCCAAAAATCTTCTTTTTTTTGCTGTCAGGGGCTTCCTTGTGACTGATTTCTACTGGGATAGTTGCAGCTTTTCATTAAGCGTGAATTCTGTATAGTTGCAGAAGAACAGAAAATATTGTTACTTTTTTGATCTTCTCTTTGTCCTCTTGATTTTCTCCTTTTATTGTGGTCTGGTGCACTTTATTTTGAACTATCTCCCAATCCATTGAAAATATAGTTAATTTCATGCACCACCACTAATTTAATTTAACTCAGTTGAATTACTTCCTGAAGCTGGTCAATTTATTTTTATTTTCAGTAAATTGTTTACTGTGACTCCTCTAGATTTTTTTTAGTCTGTATGTATCACTGCCAAAGTGAAAGTATAAATATGAACCAAGATAAGACTTCCACAGTCTGGGCAAATGATTGGAAAATTGGCATTAAAGGCCATGAGCTACTGCTCTCCTCATGTAAAAATTGCCAAAACAAATTGTGAAAGGAAGAGAAAAAGAAACTGGCCTGTGCATTTCCTGTTACGTGCTACAGAAACCTCAGTTCATTTTCTTTTCTGTAACTAATATCTAGAATTTAATAAACTGGTATTGTGGCTAGATAGCACTTCAGAATTTCTATTTTTAAGGTTTATTTTTCTCCAAATGATTATATATTTTCCCACATATAATCAATTATTAATATTTTGTGTTCTGTAAAAAGAGCACATATTCAAATGTAGCTTGTTAGCAGATACAAGACTTTTTATGTCACTTCTGTTACTCTGTCACTTCCCCCGACCTGGGAGGCAGTTATAATATGTCACCACTGTAAATCTGAAACTGGTATCCTCCACAGATTAATTGGGACATCTTGGGACCCAATTCAGAAGAGGTTTTATCTCCCCTGAATAGTGACATTGATGACCCTGTGAACGGATCATTCTATTTTGGAGAAGGGGAAGGAGGGCTGAGAACTATTAATCTACAAATCCATCCTCATGAAGAAGTTGAAGTTCAGGAGATCTTCATTATTAGGCTGAGCCTTATGAAAGGTGAAGCAGAACTAGATCCTAAGGCAAACAGCATTACACTAATAGTAAGTCATTATTGCATTTCTTTCTCCTGAGAGCCCTGTTACTGGTATTTATCCTGCAAAGCTTTAAAGGGTATCATAATGATTGAATAGCTTGCCATTTGCCTCTTTTTTTTTTGCCTCCCCTACTACATGGGTTTGATGGTCGTGGTCAATGGGGCAGAGTCCAGTTGAAGCCTGTATCTAGTGGAGGGCCTCAAGGGTCAGTACTGGGGCCTGTATTATTCAATATATTCATCAATGATTTGGATGAGGGAATAGAGTGACTGTCAGCAAGTTTGCTGATGACACCAAGCCGGGAGGAGTGGTGACACTGGAAGCTGTGCTGCCATCAGAGACCTGGACAGGCTGGAGAGCTGGGCTGGGAGAAATTTAATTAAATAGAACAAGGGCAAGTGTAGAGTCTTGTGTCTGGGCAGGAACAACCTCAGGTTCCAGTATAAGTTGGGGAATGACCTATTAGAGAGCAGACTCTCTCAGACTCTCTTCTAAATACTGATGTACTCTTGAGTCTTCTTAAGAGGAGAAAACTCAATAGGAAGAACTAATTGATACATTCCCTATAGCATCTAGCAATGAAAATCTCAATGTTTCAAACAAGAATATTATTCATTTTACATTTATGATTTTTTAATTTTTTTTTATTCAATTACTTCCTTACAGATAGAAAAGTTTGGTGATCCCAACGGAATTGTACAGTTTGCTCCTGAATCATTAACTGAGAAAAACTTCACAGAACCCTCTGCAGTGGAAGGGCCACAAAGTATTACACTGTTTGTCAGACGGATCCAGGGCACCATGGGAAACATAACGGTATTCTCACTCTCTTCCTAATCAACGTTATAATCTGAAATAATCCTCTGTATCAATGCATGGAGGGAGATCTTATTCTGTGCCTTTCAATTGCTTATTTCTCAAATTTTGAAATGTCACCTTTTAGACTGAGTTTAGCAAAGGCTCAGCTCTAGTAGTTGTGGTTTGTAGAGTCAGATTCAGCCTCCCCTGGTCAGTGAAAAAAACAGAAAAACAGCACTGGAGTGCTTGTCTTGCTTTCTCTCTCCCTCTGCTCCTGGGCTTTTGATGGGAGAACAGGAGAGACCAGACTTTTATAGTGAGATTTCTTTGAGATCCTCACAATTTACACTTTTTCAGCCATATGTAAAGGTAAAATCAGACATTTTAGAATAATCACTTACATTGTCTTTACCTAAAGTTGTTTAGAAGTCAGCATTTTCACAAGTACTCATTTATTAACAAAAATAATTAATAAAAGCATCTAATGTGTTTAATGAGAACTCTTCATACCTTTCTGTTGTGAGGAATTCTGGAAGCTGGAAAAACAGCAAGGATATATTGGTGTAAAAATAGAAATAATTTCAATAAATTGTTCAGAGATTCCGTATAGTTTTACGTAGGTGTCCAGAAGATATACAAAGCAAATCTTTGCATTCACAGTACTGCTGGAAGAACAACACACCACTTTGTAAGATAGTCTATGTGCTTCTTTCTGTGCGTACTTAACCAAATTTTTATTTTACCCATTTAAACCCAACCTATTCCATATGCAATCTATACTGAATCATGAATATGAAAGTTTCCAACTCTGTGGGTAATATTGCCTTCATTTTGTGCATTTTCTAAATAAATTTCAGGTTTACTGGGAAATACGTAGTGAATCTGACATCACAGGTGACTTTCTTAGGACAGAGGGATCTGTTGTCATTGCTGACCAGCAGAGCACAGCTGAGATAATCATCTACTTGTTACCTGACGATGTTCCAGAACTGGATGAGAACTATGTGGTGCAGCTGATTTCAGTAGAAGGTGGAGCAGATTTAGACCAAGAGAAAAGAATTTCGGAAATCAATGTATTTGCAAATGATGACCCCTATGGAGTGTTTGCCCTGTACTCTGACCAGCAGTCAGTACTCGTAGAGAGGAACCTGGATCGGTATGTTCAGATCAATGTAACTCGGCATGCTGGGGCATTTGGAGAAGCAATTGTTGAGTACCATATCACATCTCATTATGAAGAAGTACTAATTGAGCCTGAGAATGAGGTGGGATACCTCACAATAAAAGACGGTGCCAGCTTTGGAGTGAAAAGAGTGCCAATAAGCAACCAGGTCTGTATTATCCTTTTAAGTCATGTGGTATCTATTGTTTCCATTTGTGTTCAACACAATACAAATGTGCTGGAATAAGATACTAAACGCTCAATACTGTCCACTGTCAAGAAGCAGAAAGAGAATTTTGGTATAATTAATTTCCTATTTACGGACTAGAACTGGGTTCAAATATCACATTTTCAGGTAATAACTGCAAAACTACTCTATGCATGTGTTCAAATATCCAGTGTTTCCTTCCATCATTGCTTTGTGTTACTATCAGTTCAATATTTTGTTATTTTATGTATTCAAATATTCTTTCAATTTCTCTTTTGCATTGTAGTGATGTGTCAGTGCTGACTTATGAAGCAGCAGATAAATTTACCTGCATTTCCCTGTGTTCCCTGGTTGTTTACTATTATTATTATTATTACAGTCTTACATCCACACTTAAATCCTTTTACATTTGTCTTGCATCTTATGAATCCTAAGAGTTAAAATCAAGCTGGGACCCACTATGTTAGATACAATTCATTAAAATGGCAATACTTGCTCTATAAACTCATCTTTCAATTAACTGCTGGTAAATTACAATCACAATATTGCTCTTTTAACTGTGTTTCTTTATAGAAAGATAATCAACAAAACACTTGACTTGAAAACACTGCTTTTTCATGCAAACAACAAAATCTGCTGATTTTTCTGCCACTTAACTCTTTGAACTGGTGGTTGTCATGTTTTCAGTGGAATTACATTTCCACCATTTTAATTGCATTCTTCCTCTCAAAGGCGTTTATTTTACTGGGCTTGAATTTTACCCTGGAACTGACTAACGTAAGCCTGGTTGGGACAAGTGCCAAGGATGTGCCTAAAATATTAGGAAAAGCAAAGTCAGCCATTCTGCTTGTTCCTGAGGAAGCTGCCAATTCACAGGTCAGTAGACTGACTGCAGTGTAATTTTCTAACGCAGAAGGAAGGTACGCGTCATTACAAAAGGCAGCCGCTATAAGAATTCAGTTTGCTCCTTAAAGTTTTCATCATTGCAACCAATTTAATGACCGACAAGAGTGTTCCAGTTATTACTTGTACTGTATATTGTCTTTTCTCTGATACAAATTCATACAGAGATGTGTAAATGCAGTTTGAAAAGGTCTCTTCATCTATAAAATCTAAATAGAGTAAATATTATGATTTATGTATACTTTTGTTTACAGGAAGTGGAAGTTCTGAGACTTAGAGGAAAATAGCTAATTCTGGACGATGTTATTCCTTTAGGTACAGCAGCCCCAAAGTAGATAAGAGCATGCATGCAGTATCATGTGCAAAAAGAGATGGAGGTCATGCTGGGTTTTAATGCAGTTGACAGTATCTTTGACTAATCACTGAGTGGGGAATTTTCCATTTGTCTGCTTTGTATGAGTCAGAAAAAATATAATATACCTGTTCCAATATGGTATATGTGCTACAGTTCCCTTTTTATGTGGCAAGCAAAGACAACAGCATGCTGAGTTTTTATCTCTTAAATTTTATTGAAGTTTTTGTGTACTGATTTTAATTCTCTTGAAACACTGTTTTGTCTTTCAATTTGTAACTGAACTTAATTCAAACGGTCTTTCTGTAAACATTGTTTACTACCATACATCCACTTATAATTTTAGAACGTGTGAATTATCTTTTCATTCCCATATTTAGGTCAAAGAAAGAAAAGCACATCATACTACCAAGAATGTTTTTGTGAACAATGTAATGTGACAACAACTCACTTTCACTGGATAGACAAATAATACTTTATTTTAGACCTGTGTGTATCTGTATGGTACCACACCCATTGCATGTGAGCATTAAGGGCAGGTTGGTTTGTTTTCCTTTTGAATGACAGACACAAAATGCTATATTCAGTGTTTTCAGTACCAAAATGTCATTCATTCTGGTTCCTTTTTTCCCTGATATCTAATTCTCAGAAGTCTAAGATTTAGAAATGTTGAAGAGTTGTGAAGAAAGCATGTATATATATATATATATACACAAACATATATATACATGTACATACATATGTTTATATGCATGTGTAACTACTGTTAAGATGCCTACCTTACAAAATATAGTACCCTTTCACATATTTTATTGTCCACTTTTATTCCATTTTCTATAACAAAATCCACTATGTTTCCACAGGTTGGCTTTGAATCTGTGATTTTACGACTTACAGACATCATAGCAGGGACAGGCCAGGCTGTCATCACCAGAAAAGGAGTTTATGGCTCTGTCATCGTGAGCTGGATCTCAGGATACTCACCAGACCTAATCACTGACTTTGCTCAGTCAGGCAATATTACTCCTCTGTTTGGTGAGTAACAGTCTGAGGAAAAAGCTACGAAAGTTGCATAAGCGATGATACCACCTTTCAGTTATATATACCTCTGTATGCTTTCTCTTTTAATAAAGAGTCATTAGATTGAAATTGTATGGTCTAATTTTTATCTATAAGGGATGTGTTCATTTTATAGGCAAAAAACCCCTTAAACTTCATAGATAGATGTCTGGGAGGCAGGCACGATCCTGTGGCCATGAAGGACAGCTTCATATAGGAAAGACCCTTATCCAGTTTTCTTCTTCCTAAATGGAGTGGAATTGTGATTAAAGTCTGTACTTTAGCGCATTCCCAGATAAAAAGAGGATTCCTATTAGATTATTTTGACTTTTGCTCTCTCTCACTCTCTCTTTCTTTCAGGTACTGTTGCATTTTCCTCTGGTGAGCAAAGTAAAGTGATTTCATTTCAGGCCACTCCAAGCCTAAATAAATGTGAGTCATTTGCCATCACTTTAACAGCAGCGCACAGCAATGTGTCTGGTGGGGCTCGTCTCAGGTAAGGATGTTACTTGTATTTTTCAGTCGCACCAATGCCATAAGATTTATGACCTGTGTACAGATACAAAACTTATACTGTTGTTATTATTGTAGGTAGCTAGTAACTTGTAGTCCATTCTTTCATAAATTTGTATATCTTGTCTCAGGTGAGAACAAAGTGATCTAGATCTGACCTGTTCAGAACTGGGGCTTTTATCCAACTCCAGTCTATTTCATAGGTGCCTAGAATAACGGAGACAGTCAAGAAAATGAAGATCAACAGTTTTAGCCGGGAAGCTGAAGACTGAAAGCAACTCTTAACAGTTTTCATTAGTGCCCCTAACAATCCATATTTAGAAGGTCTTACATAACAAATTATTTATAATAAGAAAAATAAAACAAGAAATGTTCTGAAAATACCTAATTTATATAAAACCTCTTTTTTATTTTTTAAAAACCAAACCCATTACATTTAATGTAGTTTTCCATCTCAGATAAGTTATCTATTCTTCAAACTATTTTATTTTCATTCATCCTTAGCCATTGATAGCTAGAAGTGGTATAAAAATAATGGACATGGAGTAACACCACGTATGGAGAAAGGTTTTGGCTTCACCATGTTACAATTACAGTGGCAAATATGAAGGAAGTCAGGAATGAAATGGATGGATAAATCCTGAGATTGACGCCTTCTCCTGGGCTTGTCTGTCCTGTGGACTGGTGTCCTCAGAGCCCCAATTTACCCTGTAAATCAAATACATTAAGTGTATGAGAATGACCTTTCCTAGAAAACTTAAGATTACATCCCATGGAGGGTAAAGGTGACTTTGAAGAGCTTTTGGCTCCCTTAGTGGTGGAAATGGTCTAGTTTTTTGACCAAAATCACTGTAATTTTAGTGCTGTTTGATAGCCTCCAGCACTGAATCAGTTCTGCAGTCAGTTCTGCAGACAGGTATAAGACACAAGATTTAACGAAGGGTTTTGCCTCTATGCTTGTTTTCTAATAAGAAAGGGATATATTTATTATGAATGAAGTAGAGCTTAAGTTAATATTGATAATAGGGCTCAGATCTGGAAAAAAATTACTGTGAGGGGGCAGTTAGTATTTCAAAGCCCCACTGTAAGTTTTAAAATAACTTCCTCTCATTCTCTAGCTTCCTGTCTGTAACTATAGATCTGTTAGGATCTGTCTATCCCTCAGTTGTCCTTTGAAATGGGAAGTTGGTTCTATAGATAAAACTGGTATTACTCGGGGTGGCTGTATTGTAATATATCTTCTTTCATTGTGTCCACAACAGAAAAACATCATACTTTCCTTTGCTTCTCCATTTTCTCAGGAAGACTTTATTTTATTTAAACTTTACTCTGTATCCTGTGCTGATTTGGGTGCATTGCGTCTGAGGAGGGCTGTTCGATCCTATTATTACAAAATCATTTTTCAGGCAATCATGTTACATCTTGCTTTGGTATGGTTGCTATTTCTTCCCTCTGCTATTAGACATTTGTTTAATCCGCTTTCTTACAGCCATCATTGATTGTTCACTGGAAATTATTCTGCTTTAATGTTTTACTTTTCTTCATGCTTCGTATTTCCTCTCTCAACTTTGGTGTCTTTTCTGTTTCAGATCGGGTTTTACGACAGCTGAAATTGAGCCAATGGGGATCTTCCAGTTTGCTCTTAACTCAAGGTCTGTTTCAGTTGAAGAAGATGCTCGGGCAGTCACACTACATGTCCAAAGATTGTTTGGTTTTCAAAGTAATCTCACTAAATTGACATATCAGACCATTCCAGGAAGTGCCAAACCACTAGAGGACTTTGTACCCATCTACAATGGAGAGCTTATGTTTTTACGTTTTCAGACAAACGCTGTGATAGAAATATCAATAATTGATGACTCTGTCTCTGAAATTGAGGAATTTTTTTTTGTAAATCTGACTTCTGTGGAAATTTTGGATGTTCAACCTGTGAATCTTGCCTGGAGTCCACGTCTGAATCCAGCTTTCAGTGTTGCAACAGTTAATATCCTCGCTAATGATATTCTTCATGGAATACTAAGTTTGGGGCCAGAGTTTATTTATGTTGAAGAAGATGCGAACAACAGTACCCCCAACACAGCTATACTTCATATTAGAAGGACCAAGGGTTTTACTGGTGATGTTGAAGTAACCATTAAAACCTTTGGGGGAGTGAGTGCGCAAAGTGGAGCAGATTCATATCCTTTTGGAAATGTTTATGGAAGATCCAACTTCACTTGGGCAATGGAAGGGGAAGATTTTGAGGAACAGTCAGTCTCTTTGACTTTGCTGGATGGACAAAGAGAAAGCAGGGTGTCCATAAAGATTTTTGACGATGATGAGCCTGAAGGACAGGAATTATTTTATGTTTTCCTCTCAAATCCTGAATATGGAGCTCAGATTGTAGAAGGAAAGGATGAATATGGATTTGCTGCTTTTGCAACAGTAATTATTGCAGGTAATATTATTTCCCCCAGAAAATTAATAACAGTAAATAACTGTATGTTTTCATAGCAATTTTCATGTAAAGATTGGAAATCTATTTGACGATAAGCAGGGTATTCTATTGTGAAATCCTGAGTTTTCCCGAGGAGAGGAAGCATCTAATGTACAAAGCTGCTACGCATCCCTTAGCAACGTAGCTCAAAATACATTTAGAGATTACGCTTATCTCTGTTCTTGCCCTGTTTTACTCATTAAAGGAAAAGACTAATCTTGAGCAGTTTTTATGTAGATATAGTAGCATTGCAGGCATTTTAGATTTTTATTTTTGCCATTTAGTCACTTTTACATACAATGGGGTTTGTGCAAAGTATCAGTCTCTATATTGACATTCAGTATGCACTGGTAAGTAAAGCCATTGCTACCTGTAAAGGAGAAATCCTTTAGTAACAAGATTTAGTGGGACACTGTGAAGACATTAGCTTCCCCTCATTAAACCTGGATTTTTTTTCCATACACTGCTGTTTTGCCAAAGATGTTTACATTCCCATGAGAACAGTGAAGTATTGTGCAGCTCCATACTTCCACACACTGAATTAAAGATGCAGAAGAAAAGCTGTTGTGACAATTTGGAAAAATTAATGGGTTCAACAACAGTATAAGTGGAACGAATAAGAAAGCTGTCCTTGGAAGCCCATCTTCATCCTGTACCCTACTATATCTGCTTTCAAAAATACTTATTCTACTGGTTAAAATAAAATTTAGAAATGCCAACATTTAAAGTTCTGGATAACTATGTA
The DNA here is from genome assembly GCF_036013475.1 of Columba livia. NCBI lineage: Eukaryota > Metazoa > Chordata > Aves > Columbiformes > Columbidae > Columba > Columba livia. Next base: position 81,508,311 of record NC_088642.1, read on the forward strand.
GTGTAAATTAAAACCAGAAACATTAAAATAAATTTTCTCGAGGTGTCCCCAGATGATACTTTGTAGCATTGTTTTAATACCTATTTTTAATTTTTTTTTTGTGGTTATTCACATTAAGGTTATAAATTAGTCTCAGCTTAACTTTCTTGCTTACTTTCATGGACTGTTTCCTATATATAGGAAGTGATCTCCAGAATGGCATTTTGGGATTTGTTCCAGAAGTACAAAGCGGTCTCGTACTTGATGAAGACTCGGAGAACAGAGAGGTGCTGCTGATTGTCACAAGGCAACCAAACAGGTGCAGGCAACAGCTGATTCGAATGTGCTTCCCACATGTTGTAATATGCTGTGATGTTAACCACAGGAGCTGCTGTTAGTGGAAGAGTTTATCAAAGAGTTTTAAAATAAATCTGCCTTTCAGCTGCTTTAGTAACTTCTCAGAAGCTGATGAACTGGCTTTTATGTTGTGAATGTGATTAGGTCTGTCAGTCTACTGTGTTAAAGTACAGACAGGAAAAACAAGTATTTTCCAACTTACACTATAAGGCTACAAGTGTGAAAGATTTGCTTGAGTTAAAATATTTGCCCTGCTGGAGGTGTAATTCGAATTCTCGACTCCCTGTGTAGTACAATGTAGGTATGAATACTAAAATGAGCAATTAAGAAGGCACCTGAGTGTCAGCACTATGATAATGTTTTCAGTCACACAGACACTGTATTTTTTCTAATTGGCACATATATATATATGTTGCACATTTATGTGTACTTTTAATCAAATATGCTCAAGTACTCCACGTTCCTTAAACTTAGAGGTAGGACAAATCCTACCTGGTTTTCCAGGCGAACGGTTACTATAGTATTAAGGAAGGTACATGGGCAAATCCCTTCCAAGAACCAGTGTCTCTTATGCAGCTAATGTCGTGTTTTCTGAAATAAAAATTGAGAATAATCTAGCTCCGTGTAATTGCTTTATTTTCTTCCTGTGTGATGTTTTTGTGATCTAAACACATGTCAGGTGAAGGAATTTAAATTAAAAAAGAGAAGTTTTCATCTTACAGCAGTTTGTTCTCTGGTGATAAGCTTTGAATAATAACAGAAAACATGTGTTACCTCCGTGGTTTATGTTTCCTAAACCAATAGTGATCTCCTTCAGTACATATATACTCTTGATTTGCTTATAGGGCTTTTGAAGACGTGAAGATCTTTTGGCGTGTGACCTTTAATAAAACAGCTGTTGTCCTTCTGAAGGATGGTGTGAATTTAGAGAATGAACTTGTATCCGTGGTGGGATCCACCACCTGCATGGCAGGTCAAACGTTGTGCAACATCTCCATTGAACTAAAGCCTGATAATGTAAGTCATTATTACTCATTTGTGTATAGCCCTGTGGTGTTGAATTGCAGCTTATCAAGACTGAAAAAACCCTCTGATCTGGAGGAAGTGATGTATGGGACACAGTCTGGAGATGGTAACTCCTCTGCAAATCCATGTTTATTTACAGGCTTGTGCTGCCTTCATGGTGACTGCTAAAAACTTGGGAAGATGAGTATTTAGTTTGAAGAGTAAAATGCAGATCTTTTATAGAACCATAAGAAAAAAGAATGGAGTTATCTCAGTGAAATGTGTATTCATTTGCTGCATTCTTATCCTCCACGCAATAAATTTTTAATCAGTTAAAGGACTTCTTCGGGTGTTTTATAGAAAGCATATCCTGCAACTAATAACACCTCATTCTACCAAAAAAACCCACCACCTTTTATTGCAACAAATTTTAATGGAAACAAAAGGAAAAAATAATTTTGTTTGAACACCTGGTGCTTAGATCAGTCCCTTAAGAAAGGAAAGATTAATGTTTGTCATTCTTTCAGAGTGAAGAGTTTGAAATTTTCCAATAAACTATATGAACAGTCAGGCTAGTGGTATAGCTGAGGTCTGGGGAATGGAAAAAAGACAATATGAGAAGGTTTCTACAGTTTTTCTGACTACACTTTAGAAAACAATGCAAGATGTAGGATGTGGGAAACAATTATTTCCCACTAGGGAACTGTGTACGTTCCCTTAGCTCAGAGGGCTATTTTCCTTCTGCATCTTCGGATGTAATTTTTAAATTACAGAGCCAATGAATAAAATATATGCATGAGTGGATCACAGGTGGCCTCGCTGAGCAAACTGGGATTTTGAACCTGTTTATTCCAGAGGAGTGTTATCATTATTTAATGACAGCAGAGTGGCAGCATTAGAAACGTGCATTTATACCACATGAAGCACAAGCGTGTGCCACTCAAACAGGTGCTAATGGAAGGTTAGTTCCCTGTGGTGTTACAGTGAATTTATGCCTGTCATCCATTAGTCAAGATCATTCCATGTAAATAATTACTTAATGACTACTAGATTAAAAATATATGCTGTTTAGCCCCCCAAATATTCCTTAATTCTTCTTCTGGTTCTTCTTCCATAAAATAGCTTATAAATTAGAAGAAAATACATTATGAAATGATGAAGTAATAAATGCATTCAATAAATATTTTACGTTTTTATGGCATACAGTATGAAATCTAGCTTTTAGAAAGTTTTTGCTTAGTCAATTGCACTGACTTCATTTGCTAAGAGCTGGATCCTGCTTTCCTAGAATTACAGTAGAATTTCCAAAAATCCAGACCCAGAACAAAAATCTATACTTGAAATCATCTTCAATTACCAACTTTTTTCTTATAATGCTGTTGTCTTGTAAAGAACTATGGAGTTTTATTTTTGCTGGTTTGCTGCTTCCTCAGTGCATCTAATAGGTTCAGATGCCATATTTCCAATTATTTATGGAATCTCAGGAATCGGATGTCTATTTCTAAACATGTTATATCTGTAGTGTAGATAGAAAATCAAAGGTAGGACAACACGTCATAGTGTAATTTAATATTGCTACCTTATTTTCAATAAACAGGCATTCAGTTTGTAGAAATTCCTAGACTAATTCTTTGTCATGTGAACGCTGAAATTCAATAGCCTGTATTTCCAGATCGACACAAAATTTCTGTATATTCTAAACCTCACAAAGGCCTACCAGGTAGTATCTGCAAGCTTTGGAATTTTGGATAAATTCAGTTAAAACATCCAAACCTAGTTAGTTTTGCTTGTAAAATTATGTGCAAACATGTTAGTGCACAAACACTAAGGCTGTATGTAAAATGCTTTTCAAAACTGTGGTTAGCAGAGTTCAATATTAAAATACAATCAATATTAATTGAAGATTCAAAACTGCATACTCACTCTTCTATGGAGTTTTTTACACAGGTAAGAAGGCAGGTACATGCCTTTTCATAAGGCAAAAATAAAGTGAAAGAGTACAAAATGTACAGTTGTGTAACTCCATAACCTGGAAAATTGAGCTCTTAGAGCATTTACCATCTTGTCTTATAGCAAATTTACGATAACAATACATGTAGTATACAAATAGCTGTTTTATTGTGATAGAGTCCCATGCAAAAATTCGTGATGTCATTATTGCACGTGGCATTGCTGCAACGTTATTTTTTTTAGGATATATTAATACTTCATTGCACTTACTGCACATTTTAAGAGGCATGCTTATGGTGTTAATATCCATTGTGCATACAAAATAACGCAAACTTTTAAAAAACAAATAATTAGTGGGTCTTATAATGATATGAAAATCATCCCTCCTTTACAGGTACCTGAATTTGAGACGTATTTTTTTGTTGAGCTTTATGCTGTAAGCACAGGAGCTGCATTGAACAGTAGTGCCAGATTTGCTTTTATAACCGTCCTTGAAAGCGACGCTCCTCGTGGTTTAGTGTATTTTGCTGTGGGATCTCGTTTTGCTGTGGCTCACAAGAAGACAAATTTAATCAGCCTGCAAGTGCATAGAGATTCTAGTACATCGGTAACCACAGTGGTCAGCTACAGCATGCAGGTAAGGCTTCTATTGCTGTTTTTATAATTTAACTTATTTTTTGCTAGTAAATCATTGTTCATTCTGTAAAGTAAATCTGTCTGTAATTAGCATTTTTTTTTCAGGAAGCAGTCAAGCATTTGCTGGGCCCGCATATTCTAATTTTGTTTGTTTTCCACTAGTAAAAAGGCCTTGTTTTCATTGTATTATCAAGAGTGATTTGTTTCATAGTACCTTTCAGTTACCTCAAAGACAACGGGCAGGCAGGCATTAAATACATTTCTTTCTTTGTCCTAAAGTTCTTGAAATACTCCAATTTTTGAGGATTTTTTCTCTCAAATTAAGTTTTTATTATGTGTATGCCTGTCAAGATTCAGATGCCAACACACTTGCTGTTTTAGGTGAAAAATGTATTAATACACAGAGCACACTTAGGAAAAGAGAAGGAGCACTTTCATCAGATTTTATTCCATTTTCTTGAAGTTCTAAACTAAAATTATCTGATTAAAAAACCTCGCGTGCTTAAGTCTATTTTACCATCCCCATTCATTTTTTTTGTTATGCTTACAGCTGTAACATCAGACACTTCTAACTTTGGACCCTTTTATCTCTAAATGACTACCTCATTATTAACTGACAGATAATGAAGATTCTCCTTTAGCAGAAGTAACACAACTGCAAAAACATGATTCCTTCCTTGATTTCAACATCAAGGAACAGGCTGCAAGAGGGGTGTATTTCCATCAACCTTTACAACAAAATGCTTTGCATTCTATTGCTGTATTTGATGCGTATTTATTTCAACTGCATGGGATTACATATTTCCATGCATTTATTATAGCTGACCAGTGCTTTTGTTTAATTGCGTGATAACAAATTTTCACATTCTTTCCAGCCAAAAGTTCATTATGATTTAGATGTTAAATGGAGAAGAAATTGCTACTGTCCAGTGTATATTTAGGCTGAGATATAGGGAGCATTTCTTTACCTGTTTATAATTTTTATATAGCAACCCTTCTTCGGATATTTTTAGGTTATGAGTGTGCATGACCACACACCAAATTATTGGTGCTATTGGTACCTGTAAAATAAGAAGCCATGGCAGACAGGAAACAGATGTTTATCTCATTTCTACAAAGGTTTCTTAAACAATGCTCTTGCCACTAGTGCTTTTATTACCACTTATTGCTCCATTTCCTAGTTCTCGATTGGAAGGGGTAAACAAAAGGAAACTTCTTACTGAAATTTGCACAGATTATGTGATTTTGTTCTAGAGCAATTTTGAAAGAAATACACACTGCACTGATTTACTAAGTTCTCTGAACTCAAAAAAAATTCTGATTTATTCCATAAGTAACCTCTACTAATCAAAGCTAAATGTTTTCAAAAGAGGTCTAGTATTTCACAAATAAACATCCTTGCTTAATAGTCAGTATACAATCAGTTCTTACTAAATTAATAAATACTATTAAATTTGAATAATAGCCCAGAATGTTAGTTTCCACTTAAGGAAAGTTTGTTATATTACGAGATATAATACCAGGGTTATGGCAACTGACAAAACCAGTAAGGATATGAAGAATCTGCAGACCTCATGGAAGGTAAAACCAGTGCTACTTCACAGAAAAAATGAGGCCCTATAGCATTCCTAGATATCTTTACTGGGACTAAAAATATCATGAACTGATATTAATTTGGGCACAGGTTTCCAGAGTGGTTTATTTTTTTTGCTTTTGTTTAGTTTTTATGTATCTGTAATGCCTGTCTGTACCCTGAACTGAGGGAATTTCATGCTACAGACCTAAACTTACATTGTGCCCTCTGGAATTCACCTTACAGATGTGCTAACATTTCTGTAACATCTGTTCACCCAGAAAAAGCTTTGTGATTTTTTGTTTTGCAAAAGAACGAGAGGGATCCTGTATACTATCGAAAATATATATAATTCTTTCCCTGGGTAGTCGGTGATTACAGGTGTCAGATTGCTATTTCAGGGAGATATTTCATTTAAGGTAATTGTTATATAATTCTTATCTGCATTTTGAAAGAGGGTTTCTTTTTTTACACATTTAAATTTTACCCATTTACAACAGGAGTTCTACAGCAGCTGTTTTTGAACGATTGTATCTGTCATAATGTTACCCAAAACTCTTTTGATTTGTTTTAAGGAGCTACAGAAACCTGAACCTATTGGCCGGACCTTCATATCTCCAGCTGTGGCAGGACAAGATTTTGCCAGATCTGAGGGTTTATTGACTTTTGAACCTGGACAGAGAAATATGTTCCTGGATGTGACCCTGACTCCAAAGACAGCATCTTTAAACCCATTTCCAAAGCGTTTCCAGGTTGTACTTTCTAATCCCACAGGCGGTGCCAGGGTAGATGACGTGTATGGTATTGCTAACATCACCATTGTGTCAGATTTGGACTCCTTGCCAGTTTGGGGGCTCATTGATCAACTCCATCAGCCTCTTGATGACACCATCTTACACAGAGTCCTCCAGAATCTGAATGTCAAAGTGGCTACAGAAACCACAGAAGAGCAGCTTACTGCTGTGATGCATATAATAGATAAGGTAAACCTTTCCTGCTCTTTCTTGAATGACCAGTGACTTTAATGAGAGTAAAATAACACACAGGCCTGTGATATGATCAAGGACAGCATCCACAGCAGGGACCCAGGGATCCAGGGACACAAACAAAGGTAAAAATAGAAGCTGTGAAGTCCCAGTCATGGAAGAAGTTTGCCTGCTATAAGTTAGGATGGTGACAGACAATCAACAATCAAATAGGTTGAAAAGAACAACTGGTATTGATTTTGTGTATTTACCTATAGCACGATGTTTTGTGCTGTGCCACATTTTCCCTTTGGTGCCATGCTTTCACAGAGCTTGTTATGATTTCTTGATTCTCAGGGCATATCTTTGTTGGTTTTAGCCCTGGCACAAGACAGTGAGGCTCAGGGTTCACAGAATCACGGAATCCCAGAATGTCAGGGGTTGGAAGGGTCCTGGAAAGCTCATCCAGTGCAATCCCCCCATGGAGCAGGAACACCCAGATGAGGTTACACAGGAAGGTGTCCAGGCGGGTTGGAATGTCTGCAGAGAAGGAGACTCCACAACCCCCCTGGGCAGCCTGGGCCAGGCTCTGCCACCCCCACTGGGAACAAGTTTCTTCTCATATTTAAGTGGAACCTCCTGTGTTCCAGTTTATACCCACTGCACCTTGTCCTATCACTGGTTGTCACCAAGAAGAGCCTGGCTCCATCCTCCTGACACTCCCCCTTTCCGTATTGATCCCCAGGAATGAGTCCCCCCTCAGTCTCCTCTTGTCCAGCTCCAGAGCCCCAGCTCCCTCAGCCTTTCCTCACACGGGAGATGCTCCACTCCCTTCAGCATCTTGGTGGCTGCGCTGGACTCTCTCCAGCAGTTCCCTGTCCTGCTGGAACTGAGGGGCCACAACTGGACACAATATTCCAGGTGTGGTCTCCCCAGGGCAGAGCAGAGGGGCAGGAGAACCTCTCTGACCTACTGACCACCTCCCTTTTAATCCACCCCAGGTACCATTGGCCTTTCTGGCCACAAGGGCCCAGTGCTGGCTCATGGTCTCCCTGCTGTCCCCAGGACCCCCAGGTCCCTTTCCCCTATGCTGCTCTCTAATAGGTTGTTCTTATCTTCACATTTGAATACAGTCAACACACCAGCAAGTCCTACCAGGACCAGCTGGAGTCTTCTGCTGTTGTCTTAACCAGGCCTGCATCTTCTTTTCCTTTTTTTCCCCTCTGCATTATCTCTGCCAATTGGGCAGGTGAGTATCTGAGCACTTCAGCATTGCGCTGAGTTCTGTGAAAACCCTGGAAGTAGTTTTGTGGCTTCCTGGCTCTTCTGGACTTGTGGAACAATGCAAAATGGATCTGGAAAATGTTTAAATGTGGAGCTGGAAAATGTTTAAATACCTAGACACAAAACAGTATAAAAATATTAATGAAGAACAATTCATTTGTGACTGTTGCCATTTTAACACAGAAATAATATCAAGAATCCTCATGACACAATGATCTTTGACTTGTGAAGGAATGAAAAGTCCCACATGGTTTCTTTAATAAATCCATATTAGTAAGGATATATTCATGTAGTTTTGACATAGATTGCACCTGATGCCTTGGCTGCAGTGATCAAGAAATGGAAAAATATGTTGAACTTTCAGAATGAACACTGGGATAAATGTTTGTTTTATGAGGAAATGTTACAAGCAGACTTCTGTGCATAAAATGTTCGACTTCTCCTCCCTTTAGGTGACAGATGTTGGTGAGAAACAGTTACTCACTGATAAAAGTAGAAGCCTTTTCTATGAGATACTCTGCACCCTGGCTAGCCCAAAACGCGAGGACACACGAGGATATAGCCTGCTTGCTGCGGTGACCGAGAAATTTGCCTTTTCCCTGTTGACAGGGGTAATGTGTGGGTCACCGGGAGAAAGGTAAGTAACCTTGAATTCAAAATATGTTTTGAAAATACCAGAAAGCTAATACGGTAAAAATGTAAATGATATTTTTTAGAAAAGGGACTTGTTGTCTGTATGAAAACGTGTTGCACTCTGTCAGAATCTCACAAAGCACTAAGAGCCGGTGTCACAAATGCGGGATATCTCTGGGAGTAGAAGTCAGGAGATCTGGGATGTATTAACTCACCATTAGCTTAAATATTGCTTAGAAAAGGATTATTTAATCTTGCTAAGAAAATAACATGTAATTATATGATGGGGAGCTATGCTTTAAGATTTAGATGACAGTAAGTAACCCAAAATTCCTACTGGCGTTCTAATTTCTGTGTACATAGCTTTGCTCACTTGAACATTATTTAGAATTGTTTGAAAGCAACTCATAGTTTTTACATGTAGTTTCAAATTCCTATTTTTTTCTGCAAGTGCATAATAACCTATGGCCAGGCTAATGGGCAGGGAAAATAGATGACTGCAGAAACAAATGACAGTTTTATGACACAAACACTTTTCAACAGTGGGTTTCTCCCACTGTGAACCTATTAAAAAACTGGTAGTTGAATCTAGAATAAAAAAATACCTTTTTTTTTTCCTGTCAGGTGAAAATCAGCATGCTTTAGATTTCTTTCTCAGTTTCTTTTGGAGATGTAACTTTCTGTGACATTTCATAAGTTATAGGTGTTAAGATGCCCATCTCAGCCAAAAGACAGTAAATGGCATAAATGACAGTGCTATCTGGAACAGTGTCCAGAACTTGAAATTTCAAATTCATTATTGCAAGTTTTTTTGTGTCATCTCTTGGGAATACGAGCTAGATCATCTATTTTAATGCTTCTCTTGTTATTGACTCTTCTCTACATCAAGTTATAAAGATGAATATTATGATAACCTGGTTTACCGTGGGATGGTTTTTGTTGCAGATCATAATGAGCAAAATCCAGAGGAGAAACGGAGAAGCCAAAATACACAATAATTCTGCCCCTCCTTTTTTCACGGAAAATGAAGCTGTCTTTTTATTAAATGTAATAAAGCCTAAAATGATGAAGGAATAAAATATTAATTATGCATACATTTTAGAGTAATTATGTGAAGAATAGTGAAAGTTCAGTTCCACTTACCAGCCCTGTTGCTTTTCCTCTTCAACAGAGGTAAAAATATCCTTGACAGCTGCCCGTACATTGCAATAATGGCTCACAACTGGTTTCCTCAGCAAATCAATGGACACAGATTTGATGGAAAAGATGGAGATTTTATTCAAGTACCTGAACATTTGTTAAAGGTCTCTGTTGTGTTATCCCCTCTTCAAGAAGAGAGCTGTGAATCTGTACAGTTCACAGAATACAGCAGTCAGCAGTGGTTCCTTACTGGAGACAAAGAGCTTGCCTTGAAGAACAAGGTTTGAAGATAATGCAATTTATTTTTTCAATAAATTAATTTATATATTACTCGAAACATCTTAAATGTCTTTAAAATAATGTGAGCATTTTAGTGTGTATGTGATTAAAATGAACACTGACTGTTTTTGTGTTTATGTTGTGTGTATTGTTTCAGGTTTTTTCTATGAGTTTGAAGGGTCGGAGTTCATACCCTTTGAAAGACAACAATGAAGTTGTTTATCGGATTTATGCTACAGGAAGTCGGATTGTTCCACAAAAGTCTCTGTGTCTCCTCTGGAACCACGCTGCTGAAAGGTTGTTTTATTAATCTGTTTAGTTTTCCAGTTTCTGCGATGAATCTGTGTATTTGTATAAAATCCCATTAAGTCCGATTAGATCATCTGCAAGTATGAAATTGATCTATTTCTTATCCATCTTTTTCCCTTAACTTTTCTGGCCTTTGTACCAGCACGTAAAACATTCTGTATAATAAAATGTGTAGATATTCTAACTTAGAGATTTCTCAGACTTCTACTATTGATTTTTTTAATTATAGTACTGTTTAGTTTATGTCATGATGTGTTGGTCAATGCTGAGAGGCCATAAATTCCAGAATTGCATCACTTCATTAATATTAGTGTCTTTTGTACTCTTTACAGTTGTTATGAGACAACATTTTGAGTCCATTCTTACAAAGAATTAAACCTGCGTCTCTGGTATTGCTGCAGGTCGCTGAAACAGAATGTTCCTTATTTGCTAATATCCAGAATTTTGGCATAACTGTTGATGATGATCTCTGTAGGGCTCTTACTTTTTGACAGAAAAGCCATCTCCTGGTAGTTTTTAATATTGCTGCTGCTAGCTTGACTTGATGTATCCTGGTTTTCAGAAGTGGTGAACTGCTGATCATTTTCCATTCTTATTGCTACTCACACCATTGCAAACAATGTGCTAAAGTTTTCTGTGTATTCCCTTCAATGCCCTTTTATTTGATTTGCCTATTTCTTTCCTGTTCACACAGTATAAATAAAATTAGGGAGAGTTATGTTCTATATCCTGTGGACAACTAGTTAGTTTAGATATGATTTCATTAGATGGTCTGGATTATATCAGTCTGTCACTGATATAAACTATTCAGAAAGGAGATGCAGCAGAATTTACCTGCATACTCTCCTTTTATCTAGACATTGTGTCACAGAACAATGTGGTTTCCACTAGAAATGGCTTAGGATGTCACCTGTAGTATCCTTTTCCAAAACTTCCAGCAATACTGAAGGAGAACATGTATTTTAGTTTCAAAACAGCAAATAGCAAGTGTTCTTCAGAATGGGCTAAAGCACTGCGCAAGTTTAAGCAACACACTATTTAAAAATTCAGACGGGACTGTGAATCTTGTGTAAGTTTTAAAACATGGCCACACAAAAAAAATTCTAGTGGAAAAACAAAGTTCATTACTATATATTTATACTTTTTTAATAATATAATTTTTTAAAAGCTGTTTTAATTTCATGTAAATATGCCATTCTAAAAACTGCACATGAAAGATGTGCAATAGATAAAGATAAACCTATGCAATAGTTTAGAAAACCCGGTGTTTTCAGAGATACAACAATTTTTAAGCCTGTTTACCATGTGAATTAGACAAGTCGATTTCCAACTTTGTGAACATTTTGTTTTGCAGCTGGCTGTCCGATAGCGGGTTCTGCAAAGTGGTTGACGACACATCAGACTACGTGGAATGCTCTTGTTCTCATATGTCCATTTATGCAGTTTATGCCCAAACAGACAACTTGTCTTCATACAATGAGGCTTTTTTTTCTTCTGGATTCATCTGCATTTCAGGTCAGTTGATGTAAGGCAGTTTTCTCATTAATAACAATTGACAAGCAGTAAGACTGATTTTTAACCATTTTAGTAACTGATAACAATCTGTTTATATAGATGGGTATTGGAGGAATGTCAACTAACTCCATGGTATTTATGTTGCCATCTGATCCAATATTTGTACAGTGACAAATTTTGCCACTGAAAAGAAACGAAAGTCCAGCAAAGAAATGTGGGTTTTTTCGTGAACCTTTGCTTAACCATACAAGAGAGAAATACATCATTCATTTAAGGAAAGAAACTTAAAAATCCAAAATTCACCTGCGTGCGGGATTAAAGTAAATTTTCCTTCTGGCGTTGATAGTCACTGTGCAAGGAGGAACCTCAGAGCAGTGGGGTCACTGGGAAAACAAGCTAAATGACTTATTAATTTGACCTCAGGGCACTTAAATGAGGTTCTGGGTCTGCTCCTTGTGAGGTTTGTAGCTTCTATACTAGATCATCAGTGTGTGAGTAACAAAAACAGTGCAAGCAGCTAAATCTCTTATTAATCCCCTCTCAGCAAACTGCCCTAAAAGGCTGAAGGTAAGCTCCTTAATTGTTTTAGAACCTCAGCCATAAAAAAAGAAGACAAGGAGAGAGAAGAAAACCCTCTGGTTTCCACCTACTTCATAATAACTGGTTGTTTTATTTAATAATTATGAAATAATAATTTTTTAGCAGACAAAAAAAGAGCAGATTTTAAAATACAGTTAAGCTTCTAACTCATGTTGTGTAATTGAAAGTAAAAATAAAAAGGCAAACTATAATAAACAATATACAATAAAAATAAATAGAGAGCTTATAAAAAAAGGACAAACTATAATAAACAATATACAATATACAATAAACAAATTTAATTACTGTTCTACAGAAAAATTTAATTGATGAGACAAATACGCCACAGAATGGCAAATTTTATAGAAAGTGAAGAAAAAAAATACAAAGTAAACCAATGTGCTGTAGAAACTGAAGCTAAGAGAAATATTTTGCTGAACTAGAAGAAATAAAGACCTGCATATCTTCAGTGCTGGTTTTTTACTGTAGTCATGTGTCATAAGAATGTATTTTAAAAATTAGAACAGTTTAGCCTGCTTACGGATTTGCCTTGAATGTAACTGCAGTGCCTTTTGGCTTCTTTGGCTGGCTGAAGGTGTTTCCTTGCATGATTATAAATATTTAAATTTAGTGATTAACAAATTCCTTTAGATTCAAGAGCTATGAGGATATTGTTTCTCTAACATCTCCACCTAGGTGTGAAGAATAAAAATTAAAAAAAAAGTAGAATGAAATAGAACATTATTATTTGTGAAGTTAACGTACACAAATAATTTTGTAAATATCGCTAGCTAATTTTTGAAAGGTTTAGAAATTAATCTTTTTGCAATGATTTGTTTCATTTGCATCTTGCAAATACTTGTAGTTGAACAACCAGTCTGTCTCAAGAGAGAATGAAAGATCTGCCTTAAGTATCCACATCCCTGCCCTTCCTGGGGTGTGCAAGTGCACAAACAACTTTACATGAGCTTTAGCTCACGTTTTCCATAGTGGCTCAGTGTTCCCAGAGCCCTTCTTGCAAGAACCACTTACTGGTAGGTAAGGAGCCCTTCCCATTTCTGTTCATGATCATATTCACAATTAATTAGTGAAATGAAAAGCAGTGTTATTCTTTCTGCGTACTGTTGTAATATATTTCTACATGGAACTCAGATGAAATGGAAGACTGGCATTCAGAAAGTTATTGCTATGTCCTAAGGCAATGCTACCCAGCTGGAGGCAATTTTTTATTTATTCATTTCTAAAAGCATTTTTGCACGCAGCAGTTTGAACACTGGGGAGTTACTTTTGCTTTATAATAAACTGTTATGACAATAATCCGTATTAAGGAGAATTTTTTTTTAAAAAAAGCACTTTGAAAAAATGATTTGTTTATATCATGCAATTATTTTAGATCCCAATCCTATAAAATGTTAAATAGATGTTATTACTTAGGTAATACATTCATGTGATCCCAGTGTGAACAAAAATTGAGTTTATTCTCTCTATAGGATTTGGCGTTTACCTTTGGTGATCTACACCTTCAAGAGATCCAGCATTGTTGTTCTTATCTAGCATAGTTTGACAGACTAAGCTTTAAATTTATTTTCTTCTTTCTTTTTCTTTTTTTTTTTAATTGTTTCTCTGTAGGTTACACTTTGGCTATTATCTCCCACCTGTTCTGCACCAGGTGTGCAATGTTTGCAGCTAAACTTCTAACTCACATGATGGTTGCTTGTTTGGGTACTCAGGTAAGAAAAAAGGCTGAAGTTTCTAAGTGTAAGTTAATTAAATCTTTATTTTTCCTCACTTTCATGGCCTCATCTGAACAGATCTGCTTTGCTTTTCCACAGTGCAAACATGTTTGGAAAATTTAAAATTCCAACACAATACTTATAATTAATCCAATATTCATATCCTATGCAGAGAATTCAATTGGAATTATACAATTTCTGAAAATAATTAGAGAAAATTTATGGATGTATAGCCACATGAGAAGATAGGCCTGTATCTGCAACAATTAATGTTTTGATGGTGGGCTATATAATTGAGATGAAAGAGTTCCATCATTAACATAATTATTTATTGAATAGGTTAATGCCAGTGCTCTTAAATTCTGTGGGAAAGGTTTATTTTGAGTAGCAGATGCTGAAAGCCCTTTTGCACTCTAGTGTTTGTTGGAAGCTATAATTACTAAGACTTTCTTAATTACTTAAGACTTTCTATGATAAAAGAGAATAAATTGTCTTCCTTGTTCTGTCACACCTTTTCAAATAGTAGTTAATGGGATGTCAGAAAACTGAAGGAGCACGTGAAAAGAGAATATGTCTCTCTGTCCTATAAAATATAACTTCCGCAGCTTTCATACATCTGGTGAAATGGGAAGCTGTGAATAACCTCAAGTATCTTAAAAATTATTTTATGGAAAGATTTCTTAAAGGGAGATTTTTTGTATCCCTTTAATGCTATAAAGAGGATGTAAATACAAATTTAAATATGGAGATACTAAACGTATTAGTAGGCAGGTTCTTAGAAGAATGTCTGAAATCAGGGAAATACTCTGTAGATAATTGAAACAGCTCTGTGTCACCTGCAGTTTACCAACTGGAATATCTCTCAGACAATATTTGGTATACTGCCATAGTTACTACATCATTTTATTCATTTTACCTCATTATATAGTTCTTTGTTGTACAGCGGATTGCATTGATAATGTTCATCATGCGACTGGACTTAAAATAGAAGGAGCGGGAAAGGTTTCTCAGCTCCGTCTAGGGATCACTGGATACCTGCCGGTTTCTTGCATTTTAGGGAGTAAAAGCTTTTTGACATCTCAGTTCCTGATTTTTTAAATGTGTTGTTTTTTTAACTGTTCTGTTTAGTTACGTGGAAAGATAGTTTATTCCAGGGAGCTGTAATGTGTGTGGTTACTGGTATACCAATGAGCAGGATTCATTTGGGGCACATAGCTTGTAGCTCAGGTAAGCACCTGCACATGTGAAAATTATACAAAACAGGATTACTGAGAGCATTACAGCACATTTCAACACTCTAAAGATAGATTTTACAAAAGCTTCTTCTACCTTTCCTTCATAGTGAATGTTGAGTTGTTTGTGTTCCCAGAATTATTTAGTATTTTGTGTATAATGGAACTACACTTATCCATATTGCATTCTTTCTATCTCCAATACTTTTCCATTTTTTTGGTAATACATTGCATTTCCAGTACAGAGAAACTTGTTTCTTTTTACAGTGAGTTTGTTTTCACAGAAGTCTTTTGTTTGTTTTTTTTCCTCTGTAAGGACTCCTTACTGGTCTTTTGGACCCCTTGAAACATCTTAATCTACATGTGGAATAAGATAGAATGGTTTACTTAGGAAGGGACCTCTGGAGCTTCTCTTGTCCAACCCATCTGCTCAAGCAGGGTCACCTAGAGCCGGTTGCCCAGAACCGTATCCAGGTGACTTTTGAATCATTCCAAAGATGGAAACTCCACAACTTCCCTGGGCAACCTCTTCCAGTCCTTTCTCCGGCCTTGCTTCTCAGTTTTGGTTTAGTTATTTCATAAATACCTTTATCATGTTTAGAGTTACTTAGTAGTTAATTAACTACCCTTATTTGTACTTGCACGGGACTTAGCATCTTTGGACTACAGCTGCCACTCAGTCCAAGAACTGCTTGTTTCTTTCTGAAGATACACTAAACACAATTTCCCTGATTTACTGGTAGAATTTTCATTCCAGGTTGTATAAAGCTGTTAAACTTCTGTTCCTTCATTCTCAGGCTAGTGATAGATCTGCTTTGCTATAAAATTAATGTAATGCTGTCACATACACACTTTTCAAAGAATATACGGTGAAAACAGCTACAGCTATGGGAAATTTTTCACTTGAATTACATGTTCAATCAAAATTCATTTTTCATGAAAGTAGTCTAAGTCAACTTATCTCGAGACTATGTATAAAAGAAAGTAAACAGATGTTTTTAAAGCTTGACCTAAATGGGAACTAAAATATAAAGTTACTGCATTTCTTTCTGCTAAATGCAGCTCTAAACTTTATAAACATACCACTTTTATTTTTATTTATATATATATATATATACACGTACAAGAGGATTGTCATTTGTATGGCCTAGCAGTTTTTATCTGCTGACAAATCCAGATTTGCAAATAGTAATTCTATTGTCATCTTGCAGGTTTCTCTCAAGAAATACATAGAAATATAGAAATATAGAAATATATAGAAATATAGAAAAAAATATATATATAGGAAAACTGTCTGAAAAGCATGTACTTCATGGGTGGAGAAAAACGGTAATTGTTAATGCAGGAAAATATTACAGAAGTAACAGATTAAGAAAGAAAGGATTTTCTTCTAAGGCTTAAAAGCATAAAAATGCCGTTATTGCCTTTTCTTCTTCATGTATAAAGGTAATATTGAGAAGTCAGATATCTCTGGCTTCTGGAACACTTTGCTCAGTTCCAGCTGCTGAAGGACTTTGAAACTGAAAAAGTTAACTTCAGCTTATGCCCACAGGTTTTTCTATCTGCTTGCTATCTTTTTATTCAAATACACTGCTTTTAAACTTTTATATGAAATACTCGTCTGTGCAGAATAATTCTTGAGACAAGTGTCATCTGGTGCGTATATAGTAATTTAGATTAATTACAGAGGGACTATTTAGAACAGTTCTAAGTCCTTTTGTTATTCATCCTCAATCCTCCCAGCTCGTTTCCTTTTGCCAGGCAATTATTCTGCAAGTTTAGAACAAAACTTTTGAAAGAGGATTTTAGCAGGGCAACTGCTGAGCCAGTTAGCTGGCTTGGAGAGGAAATAAAGACAGTTTGGCAGCAGCTGTTGAAGAAAAGAAAGTGGCTTTAAGGCAGAGTGAAAAGAGAAAGGATTTGTTTGACAAGAGTGAACTGAACTACTGTGCTGGCTGTTCTGAACAGCTGAAGGGAAATCTTTATACAGTTACTTGTGTTGTGATATGTTGGCATATGTTCTGCCTAGAGAGAACTAGCATGATTAGGAAGCCTGAGTTTAAAAGAAAACTTTAAATAGAAGATACTTGGACAGCTGCCCTGTTTCCCCCAAAAATAAGACAGGGTCTTCTATTAATTTTTGCTCCAAAACGTATTACTTTTTTCCATGCATAGCTGCCTGTACACTATTTAAATTGACTTTTTTAATGAACTGTAACTAGGGCTTATTTTTGGAGTATGGCTTATATTTTGAGCATCCTAAAAATTCCTGAAAGATCATGCTGGGGCTTATTTTTGAGATAGGTCTTATTTTCAGGGAAACAACGTATATGCACCTACAAGTATTTGGAGTCTATACATATGATTATATTTTAACAATATAATTAAGTTTTGTAATTTTACTAACCAATGACTTTCTATGAGAGGAGTTATTTAAGACAGTTTTAACTGAGAACTTACGATGCGTAAATCAGCACTTAATATTTCCCAGTTTAAATAAAAGGAAAATATTAACACTTTGCATTTTTGTCTAGTAATATTTAGGCAGTAGGAGACACCAGGATTGTACCTGTTAGATTTCAAACCACTCTAGAGAATGAAGGAGCTGATGTTTATGTGAGCAGTTATATTTTTACCAGAAAAGAAAACATAAACTAAGAAGCTTTCCAGGTTAGATTTTTATTAGTCTTGTAGTGCGTGTTGGGTTTTTGTTTGTCGGTTTCTTTGTTTGGTTTGGGGTTTGTTTCGTTTTGTTTTCCTGCAGTTGCTACCAGTGCACTAATGATTATTGTCTGTAGATGGCAGTCAAACCTTTTCAGCACATTGCTCAGAAATTTGTCTGTTTTGTGCTTTCTCACGGGAATCTGTTACTCTGTCACTAACGGGGAATGGTGATTCACAATATGCGACCTTCATTTCGTTCTCGGTGTGTCTACACCTTCTAGTGTTAATGCAGCATTTGTAAAGCATTCAAGAATAGATGTTTGCTGGAACTCATTGGAAAGACATAAAAGGCTAGATATTTCTAAACATATATTTTTCCTTTCCATTCGTTCTGATAATAACTCAAAGAACTGTAATGTCTCCAGCAAACGCTACTTCTTGGATCATTAGTCATAGTATTTTGTTTGTTTGTTTAACCAGCGTGTTATAAGTTCATGCAACAATACCTCAAATGCATGAGGAAAAAATTACTGAGATTTTTGGGTTTGGAGTAAATTTAGGTGAAGATTTGTGTATTTGAAAAATTAAAGTACAATGAGAACATACTTCGCAGTGTCTCAGCACAGACATACTAACGAATAACTTTTTTTATTCTCAAAACAGTTTTAAACCTAGATTACAGGCTTAGTAGGAACCATTGCTTATGGTTCCTGTGCTTTGCTTGGGGATTCCCAGGCAGAAATACATGAATAAGCACTGTGTACATGGCTTTTACATGTATATTCAGCTTGATGCCTCTTGTCCTCATTAAGTTTCAGTGTGGATGCGCTGGCCATTTCTATAGCATGTGCCGAGTATTGCAAATGATGTGAACACGTGCTGAGTTCTCCACTTAGAGTTTTCATGTGAGCGCTGCTGAGCCGCTCTGTGTATGTGCACTCCCTGTTCCTCTGGAATATTTGAACATTCCCAGTCTGTTTACAGCAATAACCCTGTACAAATGGCCTGCTATTCTTCTGGCCAGTAATGCAAAAATAAAGTCTAATGGTCAAATAGCAAAAAGGCCATATGGGGAACTGTCATCCTATTTTTGTCAAACTATAAGTTTATGTTTTCTAATTTAACCAGTCCTTGAGCTACAGTAGCACATAGCATCATTATCCATCACTATAACATCTGTAATAATTACCAAGCTGGCAAGCCAAATTCATCCTACCATTGACTTTGACAGAAATGCATCATGAAGAATTATATCTACTGTGTTCAGCTGTGCATTATCCAACCTGAGGAGAAATACAAACATACATGCCACTTATGTTTTTTTATTTTTTTTAGAAGAAAAATAAATGGTACAAACACTCCTAGTTTAAAAAATTCTTAAACATTTATTTGGAAATTATAGGCTGCAGCCTTGGTAAAACTGTTGTTTTGTTATTTTGATTTAGATCAGGAGGAAGATAGAAAACACAGTTCTGACAGAACTAAGATAAATTTTAAAGATGTGATTAAATCTCCACAAGGTGGTGAAGGAGCAGGGTATGAACGAATTATCATAGAGCCTGCAGTTTCTGCCATTGTATAAATGTAAATCTTCTGCATTAACTGTGAAATGTTATGTCTGCTGTATTGTTAATCATAACCCTTCTCTTCCAAACTTCCAGATATATAATCAAAACCCAAAAGAAAATGTCATATGTACCTGGATATGGGGAGTTTATAAAGTATATAGAATCATAGAATGGTTTGGGTTGAAGGGCCCTTCCCAGCTCCCCTAATACCCCCCCCTGCCATGAGCAGGGACATCTTCACCAGCTCAGGTTGCTCAGAGCCCCGTCCAGCCTGGCCTGGGATGTCTCCAGGGATGGTTCATCCACCACCTCTCTGGCCAACCTGGGCCAGGCTCTCACCACCCTCAGGGACAACAATTTCTTCCTCATGTCCAGCCTGAATCTCCCTCCTTTAGTTTAAACCATCACCCCTTGCCCTGTAACAACAGGCCCTGCTCAAAAGTCTGTCCCCATCTTTCTCATGGGCCCCTTTTAAGTACAGAAAGGCCACACTAAGGTCTCCCCAGAGCTTCTCTTCTCCAGCTGAATACCCCAGCTCTCTCAGCCTGTCCCCCAGCAGAGCTGTTCCAGCCTCGGATCATTTCTGTGGCTCCTCTGGCCCCTCCCCAACAGGACCCTGTCCTGGCAGTAGAGAGGAGCCTTCAACTCAATTCAGTCCTTCTTTATGGTAAACCTCTGCTTTTTAGTCACTGATGGGGAATACTAATTACAGAGCTATTTCTGAGAACCCTGTTGCAGAGCTTCACTAAACTCTGTGTCCATATGGAATGTGAAACCTCTTATGGAATACGAAACAAATATTTTTATGCACTACTTTACAGTTAGAACCCAGTTACCCAGGGTGAGAGAATTTTCTTTATAAAACCTAATTGTCTTTGAGGGCAACTAGGCCTGCAATTTCCTTGCTCTGATTTTCTTGCTGTAACATGACATCAGTAAATAATGCTGCACATGGTACTGTCTGCCCTTTGTGAAGCTGAGAAAGCCAGAAATTTTGGGAACGTCCAGAATAAGCCAGTGAGAATGAGACCTGGGGATCCAGAATTGGTGCCTACTCTGCAAATTCGGTGTCATGTTAATGTGTTTTTTCCTGTTACTCTTCAATGTGAAACTTTTCAGTAAGAAGAATTATGAGTAGTAGGCAGTCTTCTTCCACACTTATTGTCAGTGTTCTTATCTTTGGGATAATAATATCTAAAAAATTATCATTTAGAAAAGGGGAGATTCTACAGGTGTTACTTACAGTGAAAGGTGGAAAAGATTTCCATTTCCCTTAGAGGAATATTGTTACTTATTCAAGAAAACTGGACATTCTTTGCATTTTGGAATACCTGATGACGTTGAAGTGATAAGAATATTTCTCAAATGAGTACTCAGCCATTAACTCCCTAGGTGGGATTTCATAATGGGTTGAATTCTTAAGGATGCTGTGCAATCTCTCTGTCCCTGCACAACTTCTGCTAAGACAATTGCAGAATATTCCATTCATCCTGGGATAAGCGAAGTTTCCATAGGATGAGCGGATTTTCCTGCTAGGCCTTTACTGTCATATTTCCTGATAAAGGAAAACAGTCCTTCTGCTAATCATTTGTTATCACAAGAATAAAAAATTATGTATTTCTGGCTTGCATTACTTCCATGGAGTCTGGGGTCACTCTGAAGGGTCAGTGTTAGGCTTCAGTTGATACTACATAATTTACTTTGATGATCAAATAAAAGGATGATAATTATGTTTTCCAGCAAATTTGTATTTAAAATTAATTTTTATTATATAGTAGAAGAGTAGCAATATTAGTTTAAATGACACATTTCTGTTAAAATTAGAGTTCTGTCCAGCACAGCTAGCTAAGACACTTGTTGGGGGTGTCAGAAGGGAAAAATACATCAATAAGAATGTTTATGTGGATAAGCTGCTTTCACCAATTCCTTAAATGACATTTTTATGATTTCAGTAAATAAATGATAGTTGTTTTACAACAACGGTCACTCTGTTTCAGGGCATGCAATGTGTATTCCCTAGTCCTGCTGACAACATATTCTGGTATAATACAACATGTAGGCATTTCTTGGAGTTTCACCTGTGTTCTTTGTTACCTTTGCAAGAAGAATTAACACCTAAACCTTTCCCGCCAGCAACTGTATTAGTAGGCTTCCTACTAATTTAATTACTTATTAGCTGATTTCAGTCATTCTCACCAAGACAGAGCAGAGTGTTCATGCAACTTCTTTTTCAGAAGCGGTTTCAACCTAGTAATTAGTAGAACTATTTGGGGATTAGTTTACATCATAAAAGATAATTTCATAGCAGAGTAATCCAAATTGAATGCTTTTGTAGCAGAGCAATGCAGTTTTACGATCAGGCTCCGAGGGCCCATCTCTATTAAATTATGTTACTACTTGTGAGTCTGCAATATCCAAGAAGAATCAGATAATCAAAGATGGAGCTAATCAGGGATTTGTAGTGGAAGAAATTATAATTTTTCTTGAGATGTCAGGAGGTGAGAAGAGCGGTTTAGCCACTGGGACCTTGTTGCAGCATCTTTCCCTTTTTCCAGTAGAGGGAGTCATCTTGCCTATGGAGTTCCATCAGATGTCGAGCTGCTGTGGCTCTGAGAGGCTTGAAATACACATGATCCCATGTGTAGATACTCAAAGCTCAAGCAAAAATAAAAAGCAATGCAGTCTCTATAAAAGTGGATCTTTAAGATCTCAGTCTCGGGAGTGTGGAGGTGTAGAAGCAGCTGATATACGATGGAGGGAGGGCAAGAAGTGGTGCTCTAGAAGTCATGGTGCGTGATGGGACATGTAAGAAATAGGTCTGAAATACACAGATTGTTTACATTTTATGTTAAGTTTTTTCATCAGCCAACACAGGATTTTGGTGTCTCACTGATAACTTATTGCGACGGCAGGACCCATGTATTTCTGCTTTCACTATTCGTAGGGATAATGTTACTTTACCACCCTTATTCACTTTTCTGTGTTGAGTCACCACGTAGTGTCAATGCACAGGCTGTTAGTATCTTCTTATAGATTATCTTCTAGTGTTTGCCAGAACTCAGATATATGAGCAATACTATACCATATGTTAGAATGCTGCTACGTTATCTCACACCTCCTGTCTTCATTGCAAACAGTCAAATGTTCTGTTTATCACTTTAAAGTAAAAGATATGAGATTTCTATCAGCTAATGCCTTCCAGCTCTTTTTTCATTATACCCTATTTTCTTTTTTTCCCCAACGTCACAAACAGTTGGGGACCACACACAGAGAGGAATAGGCAGAAACATTCCCAAGTTGCCTATTCATTGCTTTTCCCTCTGTCTTATGGAGAAGCAGGTTACACTGCTGCCTCTCTCTGCTTCGTGCTTTTCATTGCCATTTTTCAGCTCTCATTCCCAGTTTCTGCCTCCTTTCTTCCTCTCCCTTTGTTCTGTCCACTCATGCGTGCCCATCTGCTTTAATAAAAAGGTAGATATCTATTACACCTCCTAATTAGCCAATCTCCCATTGCTCGCTTCCCCTCTACAGGTTTTTCCTCAGCCCTGTCTAGATGGAGAGATGAACTGCAGTAGCTGCTTTACCCATAAAACATTATTAATTTATCTTGCCTTGTGGAAAAAGAAATCCATAGGCTTTCGTGAAGAATAGCACCTCGATGTTCGGCTCCTGTTTTCACCCCACCACTGTCACTTTGTTTGCTCACTTCCAAGTGCAAGAGTATGTGCAAGAATGTTTTGAAATTGTCTTTTTGTTTCCTTTTTTTTGCCAGTTTTTTCATGACCTAATTCTTCATATCTTCCAGGCAGCTAATGTTCCATAAGCAGTAGATTAACAAGTCCTTTTCAAGACTTAATTGGATTAATTATTGGTATACATGAAACCAGAGCCTGACCTTGCGAGATTCATATGGCAAGTGTAGTTTTAGGCATACCAGAGTCCTAATAGCATTTGAAATAAATGAATAAGAATTTACTAAATATCAGCTTACTAATGATTACAGTTAAATGTGATTAATTACACTTCTATAATTTTTGATAGTTTAATAAGCAGGCTATAGTAGAATTTTATACACTTATGTATAGGATTTTGTTCACATCATGATTTTTTACTGTTGTGGTATAGAAAGTGTCTTTTGAAAATGGCATTGTGTGTATTTACAATAATCAAACAAACAGGTCACGACACAAGGACAAGACAGAATGTCCATTTTGGTTATTCTTTAGTGTTCCATGTAGGTCATGTCAGTATCTTGTGCTAAATAAAATATGATTTGCAGCAAAGTACTAATACAGATGCTGATCTGAATAGACTCTAAAAAATGACCATGAATCCATAAATGCTGAAAATGACAGTGAATGATGAGTGAAATAATTAATGAAGAGTTTGGGCTGTATATTAGTCAGAGGGAGAAATGAGGAGCATATGAAGTATATGGTCATGTGCTGAAAATAAATAAACTGTTTGTGTTCAGTGATTACAAAAAGGCTTACAAAACCATGATCATTGATCATAGGCTATGCTATATTTCCATTTTAGTGGGAATCTTCTCTTTTTATATTAAAGGAAACTCAAGCAATCTGAAAGATCGCTTTATGTAACAAAATTGCAAAGTATATGCCTAAATCTTGTCACCTGCTTCAAAACATTGCAGAAAATTATTCAAAATCACTGAGGTGCTATTTTGATGGGAATCCAGTCAATGAAGAGACATCATATATGAAATGCTGCTCAGTTCTTTCTAAATGCCTATTAAAGCTAGGCAGCTAGTGGACAATCAAAGAAAATGAAAGAACAAGGAGAGATCTTTTTGGAATAAGAAAGATGAAATAATAAAAACCAGCTTCTTAAACACAAGACATGTACATCAGTAGAAATTGAATGGCTGGAAAATCTTCTGGGAATGACAGAATTTTATATGTTTCTAGGAGAGAAGAGAGAGGGAAATAAGCAAACACAAGATAATCAACAACTTTGTTTTTACTTCACAGCTGGAATGGGATAGGAATCTTCCCTTAGTCAATAATTGTGGGTCAGCTGGCAAGAAGTAACTTGGAAAGCACAGGAATTCAGGGCCTTAAGACTGTCTGTGAGTAAACAAAGAGAACTGCATCAAATGAACACCCAGTCATCTCACCATTTACCCATGAAATGCCTGCTCCACCCAAAAGACAGATTTTCTGGTGAAAGAGCAAACCAGTATTTATCCTTGGTCCTTGCACAGATACTGTCCAGAGACTCACAGTATTTTATTGTGTCCTGCAACAGATTTGGACAGACGTTGCTCTTGTCCATGGTCTGATAGAGACCTGCATGATCTTGCACCACTCTACAGAAGCAGGTGGCAAAGGAGGGTCATACAAATATTTTCACTTCGTTATACAAACCAAGCAGATCCCCCTCATGTGTGCTTTTAGGGTGGTTGAGCTCTACAGTGCCCAGGTTCAAAATCAGGAAAATTCAACCTTGAGAGTAAGTTAGGATATAATTTCTCTTTTCGAGATGAAACCAAACCAAACCAACCAACCAAACAAACAAAAAAACCCCACAAACAAACAAAAACCCACCACAAACAGACAGAAAACTAAAGCAATAACTGAAGCCCTGGTTCATGATAGGTGACTTTTTATTTTTAATGTGTTGTCACAGTGAGAACAAAGTTTGCAAGAGAGATCAAGAAGTCATACAATGTAAGCGTGTCCTGTGAGGATACATCAGTCCTCTAAGTCTAACATACCCACCTGTTCTATCTTCCTGACACCCCTTTCGTAGACGTACATGATTCAGCACAAAATGGGAGGCAGATAGGGAAACACATAGGTGAAAAGTGTATATACAGAACTGTCTGTTCTTTCTAAATTCACACTTAAAAGTGGCTCATAGTTAGTGCTATTTGTTATTTCTGAAGTATTTTTAAAGTACTGTGAGTTGTGCTTGAGTGTAATGTGTGACCTAGATACAGCAGTGAACTTCAGCTGGAGACAATTATATGAACGATGTCAAAAAGGTCTGCATGGGAGATAAAAGACTGAGCTCTGTTAACAAAATCTATCCTCAGATTAAACCATGCTCCCTAGTTAGTGCAGATCCTGCAGTCTCTTAATTTAGAGCAGGGTTTTGGGTACATTGGTGGCTAATGTGTGCCTAAACCCTCATCTTAATGATTGCTAAGTCATTAACCCATTGTGATGCTCAGAGTCCTACCCTTGACCTGGGTCAGCTTAAAGTGATGCTCATATATTAACCTTTATAGTTTGTAAAAACAAGTACCTTACCTTCTACTTTATGCAGACAAATATATGGCATTAATTCTTTGCTCATTACTAACTTTTAGCTGAGATCAGACATCTAGCAACAAATCACTTCAGGATAATTATTATTTTGGGTGTCTCAGCTTCCCAACTTTGAAGAGCAAAAAGCTCCAGGATGTATTTGATAGTAAATGCTATCTACTGTTAAAATATGATTTGTTGACATCAGGCTGGTTTCTTAAAGCATTGCATAAATGTGGTTTCACTGGAAAAGGAGTGGAATAGAAGCAAATAAGGAAGTTGGATGATGTGATGTTCACCATGTGATTGCTAAGTCTAAAGCATTAGCTTTTCAGCAGCCTTCCATGTATAAAATCCTACGAATTAGTGATGGAAAGGTCACGTTTATCTTCTTCTACCTTTGTGAAATTTTTACTCCATAATGTATTCTTGGTGTGTTTATTTAAGAGTTTTAAAATAATTTAGCTTGGAGGCTTCTATCACTTACATTTTAAGCTTGCTTTGTTCTATGCCTGTATGCTGGGTACTACTAAAAGGGTAAAGTCAAAGGTGAACTTGTTCTTAATTGTGCTAATAGATCTTCCCTGATATAGGAAGCAAATGTAAGGCTATGTTGATTTTCTGTTTAGACACTGAAGGCGCTAATCCGCGTGCACAGAGCTGTGGTAACTTTCACGGCATTTGCTAATGCTCTAGGTCTTTCAGGTTTAATTTTTCAAATCTTTATATTGAAACAGTTCACTTTTGGAGGTGGAAACACAACATATCAGTGCTGATCTATGCAGTCTGCCGAAAGGCTCATGTCATTCTTTCCTCCAGCCTTCACAATTCTGAGTGTCCTTACTAAGCTTCACCACCTTCAGAAACTGCCTTTGTCCAGAAATACTGAGATCACAGGTGTTATTAGTGGGCCTGATAAATGTCAGATTCCAGTAGATTTATCAAAGGAAAAAAGAAGCAGTTCATTTTTCCAGCCTCTGAAATTACTTACAATGATATCTTCAAACCATTAAAATATTCTAGAGGGATCTGCTAACATTTAGCTATGTATAACACAAGCTATCCCCTCTTCAAAATTCACTGCCTAATTCATTAATATAATTATAGAAAACTGGAAACATTTTTTTTTTTTAATAAAGCAAAACCAAATTAATGCAAGCCTTTATTTTTCAGTAGGTCGTTGCCTGCTTAATTGTTTCATAGTTGTATACAAGTTGCTCACTTGTAGCTTCACTAGCTTATGAAGTTACGCACTGTTTGTGATACTTACAATGCACTAAACATTACAGATATTTGAAGAGGAGAACTAATCTTTGGCTTTAGCTTTGGCTTTAGCTTCTGCCTGAAGTTTCTCCTGAAAATTGCATTGTATTATCCTTCCAGAATATTTTAAGTTGCTGAGGGTTGTTGACTGAGATGATATTTGATAGATAGATAGATAGATAGATAGATAGATAGATAGATAGATAGATAGATAGATAAGAAAGAAAGAAAGAAAGGAAGGTAAAGATTAATCCAATTTAGGAGGTTATCACTTGCCATCAGTGATAAAAATGTAAGTGTTGCAGCTCCACATGGCTTATTTCATATTTATCCACAATTTAGTCTTAAACAGACCACAAGTACTTGTAGTGATGCTATCCTGACATGCACTGAATGATCTTGGATGCTAAATAATCTTAGATAGTTCTGTTATACAATCTGGTGTATCACACAACTGCAGTCAAACACTGAAGGAACACCAAACTGGAGAAAATAAATGCTTAGTAGAACTTTATTTGGCACCATCCTAATTTTTGAGCTACTATATAGGTGAATTGTTGAAGGAGTTGTATCCATAGTAGCTAAATTTCAACCAAGGTCCAACACCATGGTTTCAGAGCCTCAGATTAATTTACTACATTTATTTAATGTATTTTTAGAATAGGATTGTAGTTCTGTAGAATAAAATAAAAGGTTAGAGCCCCTGTAATTTAATTTTCAGCATTTCTAGTCTGAAACAGAGGGAACTGAGATGTATTATCAA
Source organism: Columba livia (assembly GCF_036013475.1). Lineage (NCBI taxonomy): Eukaryota > Metazoa > Chordata > Aves > Columbiformes > Columbidae > Columba > Columba livia. The sequence goes on from NC_088642.1 coordinate 81,536,010, forward strand.
CTAAAGCTCAACATTCTGCTTTCTAATATTGTTTTGTGCCCACTTGTCAAGACTTTCAATGAAGCATTGTAGGTTATTTTCATCAGATGCAAGAAACAAATTCATGAAATTAAGAGCGGGCTCTTGTTTGATAATTACAAACTAATGTGCTTCAAGCAATCCAGTAAATTATGAGCTGTCACTTACGAATAAAGTGGGTTTTCTTAAGATAAAATAATATACATGGACTGATTGTAGTACGTGTCCAAAAATAAATTATTTGCTAGGTCACATTGTTGAACATAATTTTAATATTGCCAGAGCTTTCTAAACAAGATTTGCAAAGCTTTGTGTAGTGGCTTCCTATGACAGAGGGTGCTGTTCGGAAAAGTCAAGTATCACTGATAAATCAGGAACACGCATTAGTCATATCAGACCGTAATTTCCCTTTCCTTTCCCTATGCATCAAAGACTTCCCTGCACATCAGGTGGAAATCTGGAGACAAATATTTTCCTTATAGTTTGCTTTTACCCTCAGTCTAACTGTGTGGTCGGTTCAATAGCATAATTGCCCTCTCATTGTTTATCATGACCCAGTTTCTATACTCTCAGATGGTACGGGATTACTAAAACTAATTGCATTTTTAAGTTCTATGTTTGGATTTATTTTTGCTTATTTACTTTTACATTTCCTTTTGGAGTTACTGTGCTGCTGAAAACAATGTGAATTTTAGATCCTATAATAACAGGGCCATGAAGATGATCAGGAGCCTGGAGCACCTCTCCTGTGAGTGCCGGCTGAAAGAGTTGGGGTTGTAGTACCTAAAGTGGACTTCTAAGAAAGCTGGTGAGGAACTTTATACAAGGGCATGTAGTTCTAGGACAAGGAGTGATGGCTTTACCTGAAAGAGGGTAGTTTTAGCTTAGATATAAGGAAGAAATTCTTTCCCCTGAGGGTGGTGAGAGCCTGTCCCAGGTTGGCCAGGGAGGTGGTAGATGAACCATCCCTGGAGACATCCCAGGCCAGGCTGGACGGGGCTCTGAGCAACCTGAGCTGGTGAAGATGTCCCTGCTCATAGCAGGGGTTGGAACTAGGTGGCCTTTAAGGTCCCTTCCAACCCAAACCATTCTAGGATTCTGTGATTCAATGAAAATATGCTTCACCTAGTGCAATTCCAGGATGTACTTAGTGATGTCTTATTCATTAAAAACTGAGTTCCAAGCTTAATCCTGCTGCTGAGCTCTGGTTTTCCAACTTTCAGTCTGACAGAGATGAATACTCACCTTGAACTCACTCTATAATTACAGTAGTAGCCTAAGGGGTAGGCCCTGCCCTGCGATGTTTGCTCTTTCAAATATTTTAAGAATGATAAAATGGAAAATATATTTAACAAGGGGAATGATAAACTTTCCATTCCACTGAACAGGTCACCAGTATGTAAAAAGCAGATGGATTTTGTCCAAAGCCTTTTTCATCCTACAGGTGTTGGTGAACTTGGACTGGGCCCATGTAATTGTTTTTTGTTCTGTGTCATATTAACATATTACCCACTCTTCCTCAAACCATCTGAACTGTGGATATTGTAAAGCTTTCTATGTTTCACTAAAACACTTACCTATCAGTGTTGATAGTGTAGCCACGTCCTAGATCAGATTACAGAGCTTTACTGGTCTGTGTGGAATTTTTCATGTTCTTTTCTAGATGAGAATTTTCTTTCATTCTTTCCTGTGTACTCAAGGAAATACTGTGAGAATATATTATTTGCAATTGTCCCTACTTTTACTTTAGCTGCTAAAGTACCCTCCTAATTTAATAGGTGTGGTGTTGAAAGTATGGAGCAGTTGAAAAAGTAGGTGCACTTTTTAAATATCCTTCTGCTTCCACTGGAGTTTTAGCAAGTCTGCATTCTATTACAAATAAGTTCTATAGATCTACTTTATAATTTGAAAAAAAATAAGATTATTTCCTTTCTGTTCATGGTTGACTGCCCTTTCCTCAAAGTACTGAGTTTCTAAGTCCAAGGAAAGAGCCTGCTATTTATTTATTAAATTTTAGGGGTTTGGAGGTGGGTTTTGTTTTGCTTTGGCAGACTTTCTTGTGTTGGTATAGGTCATCAAGGTAGCACTTAGGGATTCCCAAGCTGTTTCGAGAACGAGGTTTTTTTCCCCTGTGCTGTAAGAGTTGCATCAATTTTGGCCTTGTCTTATTTTCTTATTCTTGTTTTCACAATTCTGTAAAGGTGATGAAAGTTGTGACTCCCTATGGTCCTTGTCAGCGTGCCACTTCTTCTGTTTCTGTGGTTTTGCTGGTTTTTGTTCCAACAACAAACCTGTCCATGAAAGTTCCTTCTATCATGTGTTTCTTTGGCACAGTGATTGGTAGCACTTGAGGTGACTCAAGCAGAGCTATGAATGGAGAGTGAGTTTGACCCAGATACACATGCTTGGTGGGTGTGTATCATGGTAGAAATTAACCGGTCATTAATAGGCAAATCATAGAACAGAATCGCAGAATAATGATGATTGGAGAAGCAATAGAGATCATGTAGTCCCACTCTTTGCTTAAAGTTCCCTCTGCAAGTGAGAGAATATACAGAGAACTCTGTAATTTATTTTTCATTCTGGTCAAACAAGTTTATACTTAGAAGTGACTTTTTTCTTACAATTCTAGTATTTACAGGTGGATTTGAAATTCAAAATGGGATTTGGAGAGTTTTTCTTGATGTAACTCAGGTTGTCCCAAATTGTAAATCCAACGCTTCTCATTGGAATGGATCATAATTCATCAATAGCCTAAAATGCTCTAAATAGGCTAAATAATTCCAACGACCATTTGTTTTTCAAAATGCTACATTTAGTGATTACACTGAGATGTGTGAATTAAGGTACTTCTCATGGTTTAGCTCTGCAGATCATATTGTTGCCTGCTGAATTTCAGAAAACACATTCATTTGCTTAATTTCAGTTGTTCCAATGCAGGTATTTTATTGTACGATATGTAATTCTGGGTGATGTGGAGAAAAGATTCAGTCTTCATCACTGTGGTTTCAAAGGTATGTGTTTTTTAATATAGTTTTCTGAGCTGTTTCTAAGAAATTCAAGCAAAACAACCAAACTAGGCTTTCTTTCACACTCTAAAAAGATATCTGGAATAACTGTGTAGATGTATCTGAGATGGACACTGCAGACTGGTGTGCTTAGAGGTTCTTCTTGCAGGGTAGGCTTGAGAAAAGCGAGTCTACTATGTACCTTTCACAGAGTAATCTCCACCTTGGTTTCATTTTCTAATCTTTGGTTTAGAATATGGATCAAGATCAAGCAGTGTAGTGTAAGTTTAATTCCTGTCAATGGTGTCCTGCTTCATGTGAAATGAAGATAAATTTGACAGGTAACTCATCTGTATCAAGTTTTTTAAGCCTATTATATATATATATATATATATATATATATATATTTAACATAGAAAAGTGAAGAAAAGCAGCACAACATGGTACAGGAAAAATATTTCTTTTGCTAAAACAAAACAGAATTTTTAAAAGCAAACAAGTGAAAAGAAATTATCAGGTGTGTTATACATTGTGAAGTTATGGATAGGATCAAGAATAACAACAGGTGTGTACGGGAGCACTGCACCTTCAGTTAGAATTGGCCAATCCTGAGCTGAACAGGAAATATCAGACTCCGGTTTTGTGAGAAACTAGACAAAAAGGAAGCCATCCAGCCCTGCGTCACTCAGTCCTGTTTGATTTGCACCTGACTTCAGTTTACAGGTGGCTGCCACGTTATACCTGCCATGTGCTGCTGAGCTCTGTAGGCTCCACCTTTCTCTTCAGATTCTTAACAATTGCTCACAGGGACCAAAACTAACATTTTCTCTTGCAAGTCTTTGTTATAAACAACAACAAAAAAAGTTATTAGTGTGATTAGAAATTAATAAAATCTTGGCTGAGAACAAAATTCACTTTCTCATAACTAAACACAAATTTAATCACTGAAAAAAAAATCTATGTTGCTGAAGTACTAGACTGAAAAAAATTGTACTAGTGACTTATATTAGCATAGATTTTCAGCCCTGTGTTTTCTAGGTGTTTTTGTTAGAGCTGGACCTATGTGAGCGTCACAGAAGTTTAGGCAGTTACTTGAGTAGTCTGACTATATAGTTTTAATCAGACATCTAAAGATGGTCTAGCTATCTATGATGAATAATTTAAATTTTATATAACAAATAATGGAGTAGAATATAAAAACTGACAATTGCATATGTTAAGAAACTTCTTTAGTATAAAGATTAGTTACTAGACTAATTGGAAATTTTGAGTGTGGGTACTGGACTTGACACATTTCTTTCTCTTAGCTGTACAGTTTTTCGTCTTTAAATCTTGAGAAGTGTCAATATAGAAATACTTCAAATTGAGAATTTATCCAAACTCATTGCTCTAAAAAGCATCTATATATATTTATAAAAGTAATTCCTTTTCCTTGATTGAACAAAATGAAAAAAAAATTAATTTTGACTGGTCTGACATTGGTCTATTTATCTAAATGGCATTATAGTGTCTAAACTATGACTTTGTTTAAAGACTGACATGATGAATGCTAAATTAATTTTCTTAATTGATGACCATATATGAAACTTAATATGATAAACTTTTAAAGTCATATGTGAATGTGAATACATACATAGCAAAAAGTCATTGTCGATTTTGTCTTTGGATGATACAGTGTCATCTTGCCAGTCAGTTGGCCAAGTTGCAGGCATTTCCAAGACAACACAAGCACAATAGTAATTTTATATTCCCACCTGATATAATAGCAGATGGACAGTGTCTTGTTTTTTTTTTTTACAGAACAGAAATTAAATGGTTGGGCTGCAGTTCCCGGAAAACTTGCTCTCACTCATTATTTCTGGCTTATTTATGTTTAAAAAATAATAACAACTAAGACCAAGACACTATTCAGTGACTTGTATTGCCGGAAATGATGACAGTGTTAAATAGATTTTCTTTTTGTAAAGAGGTCTAATTAGTCCATTATTAATGATATTATTTAAGTACTCATTAAATGTGACATTATTTAATGGGTTCATGTTAGTTTAAAACCTTCATTAAAGGATTACTGTGGGGGGTTTTGTAATCTGGTATTTTTCCATCCATCCAGTACTATATTTTCTACTGTCCTTATGAATTCAGAAACTTCTTTATTTGGACAGTGAATGTGGGATCTCAGGCCCTTGAAGAAGGTGAAGATTATGTAGTTTTCAGGTGATATAAGAAACTGGAAACAGTTAAGCTTCATCAGTTTCTATTATGTGAAATTATTGTATGAGGTTACAGTGATGTTTGTTTGTTCTGTGAGCCTTAATATCAGGTGGCAATTTACTGTCTTGATAAGTGTTTCACAACTGACCAACTGCAGAAGTGGATACAATCGCAATATGGGAAACAGGGCAACCAGGTCCTTCTGTATTTAATTGAGAGTACCTCTTCTACACTGTGTAGTTAATAGAGAAGAAAGAATTAACATACAGTTGGCACAACTTTTTTTTCCCCCTAACGTTGGATAAGTGGTGTGGTAATGTCATAGAACTGAAAACAAACAAACAAAAAGTCTTTAATATCTAACATTGTTACATCTTGTAACTTTTTGTAGTTGGAGTCATCCTAATTGTTCCTAGAACTAGATTGCTAAGGATGGTATTACTGAAATATTTTTATCGAAACTTTGATAAATATTTTGAATTATGACTGTTAAGAAGTAGTTTTAATCTGACTGAAGTGTTTTATGTTTCCAGAGATAGAGGTTATGTCAATAATCAATTATGAGTTTCTGTCACTCTTCCACTTGCTGCAAGTTATTCTTTGAGTTGGTTCATTTATTTAATTCAGGCTGCTTAGGAATAAATATCTCAAGATGGGAGGATTCTGGAATCTGTTTCAGAACTGGGAAAATCTGATTTCACTACACTGACACTGGAACTTGTATTAAGGATGTTCTGAGGATCTTCAGTGAATTAATAACATTCCTCAGGGATCACTGTGTCAGTGAAAAATGAAGTATAAAAATATGAAGTGTATAAAACTTTTCCTATTTTGAAAGTGTGTCTAAGCTCTACCAGACTAAAAACTGACCTTGCTTTATATACATGTATAGATATACACATAAAAATAAATGGGGAGTTATATAGAGATGTATATATGAGATGGATGTATATACACAGATACAGTCATAGAGAAAAGAGAAACCAAAAGACAAAGACCAGCCAGACCAGACAAGCTAGACTAAAGTAGCTGAGGCAGACTAGAAGACTAAGCTGAAAACCTAAATGTTCACACATTTGCAACAAAAAAAAAGCTACAGAAAATGACAGACTAGAGAATGTGTGCCTATTTAAATTTTTTTTTAATTATATCTTTTCAATAATGGTATTAGTAAAAGTGGGAACTGGCTCGTTGTGCTCTTCTAGTTTCCTTCTGTTTTTTCTCCAATTTATTCCTGAAATTCGACTTGTCCAGGAGACTCTGCTTCTTATTTTTGTGATGCCAGCTCTTTTCAAAATATATCAGGTGTGTTCCATGATGGAATGATATTGAAGAAATGTCATTTCCCACTCCTCTTAATATTCTGGTTGCATATGCTGTAGTTAATCTGGTTACTTCACCTCTTGTAGGCTTTCCAGATTCATGAGGCACAGGTCATTTTCCTCTGAATTGTCCCACAGTGATTCAAAGTGAAGAGGCCAGAATACTCCCACGGCTACGCTTTGCCGGGTTAATGAAAATTTGTTTTATAAGCATAGAGACCAGTCTGCTTCCTACAGTAGTTACTGGAATTTTCCTTTCTTTACTTTCTTCCTTAAATCTTGATCAGCTGCTGCTTAAAAATGGCTCATATCATGCTCACTGTAGCCATCTCTCCATCTTCTCCTACTTCCCACCCTTGCTACACCAAAATTCTGCATTTATTTTTATTTCTTCCTTCTTTCTCCAGCAGTGTCTCTGCCTAAACACACTTCACTCCTTCACTGATCTTTGCCAACCCTGACCTCTTCATATCTACTCCTTGGCTCTGACTGAATGCTGGATGCTGTAGTTCGACTTTCTGCTGCTTTCTCATGAGAGCCTTTCTGCTTCTGATACATCTCCACAACTCCTGTCAGTCCTCAAATTAATCACAACATAAACTTCTTGCATTCAGCTAAGATAATTAACTCTATTATATCCTTTTCATTTAACCAGTAGCCCTTGTTAACTCTCCAAATGACGGTCACCAGTTGTTACCGGGCACTGTACTCTCCTTATTCTTTCATGCTGTGGGACTCCTCTTAATGTGCTCAGTTACAAATGCCGTCTCTGTGGTGGTGAACATGAGAAACTTGTCCTCTCCTTTCCCATGAAACATTACAGCAGGATGCTGTTCAGGTCCAAAACCACTTTGTTTCATGGTAAACAAGCCTTCTCCTCTGAATTGTCCCATTGATCTGTGGTAATTGTGCAGATGAATGTGGCGTGCACAATTTGTGTGTTGAATACCTAATAAGCTCTGATGAGAGAACATTAGGACTACATGTAGTTTAAACTGACATACTGCAGCCAGTAGCAGTAGGGTAGGGGACTGGCATTTTGAGAACATCTGAAGAGTGATCAGAGTCGTAAATTTGAAATTAATAAGCAGTATCAGGTTGGAGAGAGAGGATCAGTCATCCTTGCCCTAAATTGTCTATATTTAAGTGATTTCAGAAAATTTTCCCTCTTGAATATTGCATTTGTTGGTGGGAAACCATGAAGGAATGAAAAAGTTTTTAACAGAAATGAAGTGGCTTTCTGTTCTCTTTCAGAAGTTGTGAAGTTAAACACAAGACGAACTGTATGGTGTAGAAGGTGTTCCATACTTAATACTCAGAATTAAGCACAAAAGAATATTGTGTTTTCTCTTATTAATCTACTTTCTTTTGATTATGATCCTTGTAGAATTTTTTAAAAAGTGAACATGCTGATTTTGTTTAGTTCTTTGAATAACCAGGTACCATGTTGGTTGCCTAAATAATACCATTGTATTTTGTTTCAGATGGCTATGATTTAAGAGAATCTTTAGAAACTGTAGAGGTACTTAAGCCTTGCTTCCAAAACAGGGACAAATAGAATATGTAATCTAAGCCTATAACACTGTCTAAGGTATATTATAGAATCATAGATTCATAGAATCTATGAGTTGGACCCACAAGGGTCATGGAGTCCAACTCCTGTCCCTGCACAGGACACCCCACAGTTCACACCGTGTGTTTGAGGATGTTGTCCAGTCTCTTCTCGAACAATGTCAGGTTGGGGCCATGACACCTCCCAGGGGAGCCTGTTCTAGTGTCCACCACCCACCTTTGTAGAACCTCTTCCTCATGTCCAACCTATCAAGGTACTCCCTGTAAAGTCCTCACACCTAATTTCTGAGCTGTATTTGCTTTTGTCCTTTTTTTAAGTCTTAGAGAGTGGAGTTTTTTTGGTTTATTTGATCGATCAATCACTATACAGTGGTGTTCTTTCCATGCAGAGATCTGCAGCACACAAGCAGATCTTACTTTAGCCACCCCTTTGGGGTCACAGAATCCCAGAATGTGAGGGATTGGAAGGGCCCTGGAAAGCTCATCCAGTGCAATCCCCCCATGGAGCAGGAACACCCAGATGAGGTTACACAGGAAGGTGTCCAGGTGGGCTGGAATGTCTGCAGAGAAGGAGACTCCACAACCTCCCTGGGCAGCCTGGGCCAGGCTCTGACACCCTCACCGGGAACAAGTTTCTTCTCGTATTTAAGTGGAATCTCCTGTGTTCCAGTTGTACCCATTGCCCCTTGTCCTATCACTGGTTGTCACTGAGAAGAGCCTGGCTCCATCCTCCTGACACTCACCCTTTCCATATTGATCCCCAGGAATGAGTCCCCCCTCAGTCTCCTCTTGTCCAGCTCCAGAGCCCCAGCTCCCTCAGCCTTTCCTCACACGGGAGATGCTCCACTCCCTTCAGCATCTTGGTGGCTGCGCTGGACTCTCTCCAGCAGTTCCCTGTCCTGCTGGAACTGAGGGGCCACAACTGGACACAATATTCCAGGTGTGGTCTCCCCAGGGCAGAGCAGAGGGGCAGGAGAACCTCTCTGACCTACTGATCATCCTCCTTCTAATCCACTCCAGGATGCTGGGAATGGCTGGTTAATGAGCTATGTTCCTAAATCTGCACAGGACACCCTTTGCGCTCTGCGTTATAATACAGTAAAAAGCAGAGAGCTCCAAGTTACCACTAATTGAGCCTGGTCAAGACTTGCAGACTGGACAGCTGTGTTAGTCTAGCATGGAACTCAACCCAATTAGCTCTACCCTGAGGCAAGGCATATTTGTTTCCATCTAGACCTGATGTAACCGTTCCTCTTCCAAACACCAGTAGTATTTGCCCTCACTTTTGTACTACGCTGTTGGGACACAAAGGCTTCGTCTGTTGATATTGTCAAGGGCCCACATCCTGGACACCTTTGCAAATGTGCGTGTGACATTAATACATTTTTAATCAATTTTTAACATTTGGATTAGCAGCGTGGTGCAGTACATACATATCTCCTCAGTCTCATCTGCTTATATTTTTAACCTGTTCCACACCAGGTAAAGCCTCCGCCTTTGGTTCTTGTTGTCCAGAGAAGCACCCCAAGTTGTCTTTCTATTAGTAACAAAAACAGGATGAATCAAATTACACCATTAATTTAAAAAAAAACAAAAAACATATTGAACAATTTAATACTTCAGGAGGCTCTAATGGCCTCTCCTAGGTAAATTATGTTTTTCTGTAAGATATATGGTAATATTAACAAATATAGGGAGCTTGGAAAGAACTTATGATAGTGCATGTGTCAGGACTTCATAATTTCTAAACAGTTGGGCCTGATTTCTGGCATATTGGGCTACTTCTCAATTTAGTAGGCAGTGAGATAGGAAAAAAGTGTGTCTAGTTGTGTATTTGATGTTCTTAAGGTGTTTTTACAAAGCAGAGCCTTTTGAATGTGATCATATAAAAGACTATGTATTTTTGTGTGTTTGTTTGCATAGCTCAAACAAGAGTCAAACTTCCAATGTGCTTTTTTCTTTCTATTGGCTTTCTTTTCAGTGTACTGTACTAGGTGTGGTCCAGATGAAGTTAATTTTCTTGATAACAGCCTTTGTAGTGCAGTCTTGATAACAGACTGGTGTTTTGGCTGTTGCTGAGCAGTTTTTTTTTGAAATAAAATTATAACTTTGTGCTACCTTTAACAAATACCTTAACAAACTTTATGAACTGCAGCAATAAAGTTTAACTGATTGTTCATTTGTATAAATATTTTCCCATAATTTTCATAGGATCTAGGCGAAAGCTATGGAAGAAAGTATTTTCAAAATTTTTATAATTTTTCTAAATTTTTGTTTCAACCATCTTGCAGTTGATATTTTGTTTTAAGAAAAACTAGTTTTATGAAGGAGAGAAGCATCATTGTAAGGTTTCCTTTCTAACCATGCTACTCTAACAGCACTGAAATGCTGCAGGAGCAAATATCTGTCCTGAGCAACTTTTCCTGGTAGAATAAGAATTATCTTCTTGGTGTCAAGTATATTATAATTCTTTTGGAGAAATAAACAGTCTTCCCAGTAAAATTAAAATTCAAACTGTGAGTGGGTTTTATGTATATGATAAACATTCTGACCAATGTTTCAAATGCCTAGAAAAAATGACCAAAAATCACCCATTATTAATACCAGATGTATTATTAAATTTCATATGTGTCAGAGAAAAAAAAATACTCGAATACCAGTTTCTTGAAATAAGTTCAACAGAATTTTCTTAGCAGATTTTTGGCTGCTTGCTTTTGGACATGCACATTGCAATATCCAGAAGTATAATTTCCTTCAGTAAAGAATTCTGTAATATATCAGTAAAGGCCACCTACTCCTTTTACTCTTTATATTTCTGGAGTTTGTTTGGCCCTGTCACCATTGCCTTGATTTTCCTCAGTCTTTCTTTGCACAAAGACTGTGAAATCTCTTCCCTGAGTCCCACTTGACTCTGCTTTAAGGAGGAACAGCAATGAAGGGGTTTCTTTGTGGTGGATGTTACAGTGATATTTTTCCTTCTCATGTTTTTTCAGGCAATTGTTACTGGATAGCAAAGGTCACAAAATTATATTTTTATTCTTTGGTTATTTAGTAGTAGACGGTAGAAATAAATCTGCATTCTGTTTTGCAAACTTATCAGTCAAAACATGGAACAGAAGAAGGCCAAGCATGATACACCGTGTGCAGATTTTTCTCATTATTTCGTAACCTGCAAATAATTGCTTGAAAAACATGGGCTTAAAATGAATACAATGTTGATTTAGGAATTACGTTAACAATAAAACTTCTAGAATATTTGAGGGGGGGAAAACGGCTCAGAATATTTTTCTTAATTTCTTGGTACACATCTTAACTAAAAATTAGAGTGGTGAGACATTTTCTGAGGACTTATTGTTTTATTTTTAGAACAAAAAGCTTGGATTTATTTCTGACCAAAGTCGTACAGGAAAGGAGAAAGAGACTAAACCTGGCTCTATTGAAAGCTATTCTAAACCAGAAAGCTGAACCTGGAAAGACTAAAATGAACCCTGTGCAGTATAAGCAGAGGCTTGTTGGTCGAGGTGTCCCCTCTGGGATATAGGAGAATATCCCAAGCTGCTGCTTCTGTTTCTCATGCTTTGCCTCTCTTTTACCCTCTGAAAATAACTCAAATGGTCTTTAGGTTAGTTCTTATTTGCAATATGATTTTTTTTCATCTTACTTTTTCCATTTTAAGAAAAAAAAAAAAGTGGGTTTTTTTTTGTGTTTTGTTGTGTTTTGTTTTGTTTTGTTTTTTTACAAATTCTGCATAAGACTGTGTCATTTTAATGACTTTTTGTGACCCACAGATGTCAAAGAGGCCGGGAAATTATGCAGATGCTTTCTTGACAGTGTGTTATCAGTTGCTAATTCTGCCAGAGAATTTTAAGTGCATTTTTTCTGACTCATTCTTTGCATGTGTATTGTTACCAGTGCATGCGGAGGCTGGGAGGGGTTCTTTGGCAGAGACGTCCAGGTTGGATAAGATAGCACACATCCCAGAAGAAAATTAGAAGCAGGTAAACCTGGAAGGAAAGTTCACGCTGCACTGTAATGTGCCATGTTAACATACCAAAATGGATGAGGGATGTAAAAATATCTTGTTGTCTGTAACAGGTTGTGCTGGGGATCCAGTTTAAAGAGGAACCTATGTTTGATCTTTCTCAGCTTCAGACTTTACTCATTGAGTTTTCCACTTGGCACGTGCTACTGAGATACTGTGATCTGAGTTTTGACTCTTTGGTTTCTTTTTTTTCATAACCTTCAAACTTGTGCCTCCAATTTGACGCCTCTCATTTCGTCTTCTTATGAAGAAGAAAAAAAGCAACAACAACAAAACAAAAAAATGATAAAAATAAAAAACCCCAAGCCCCAAGGTGTGCCAGCTTCAGTAAATGAGAGGTAATAAGGCTCGGTGTGTGTGTGCCAATGAGTCTGTAAAGAAAAGCTGCCACACCCTAAACCTCAAGCAGTATTTACCAGCCAACATCGCCAGGATTTAACATACCAGCTCCTATTTATTCAAACTGTTTCCACACAGGCTAATATTCCAGCCGTGTTTGCCATAGACAGAAGGTGCCAGTTCTCACCTTATCTCCCTTTCCATTCCTAGCACTGCTGTTGTAAAAGGAATTTGTCAACAGTGCTGCATTCCTTGGCTTTTACCAAACAAATTTGGACCACAAGGAAGGCACATCCCAAGATGTCCCCATGCTCCTGATACATGGGGATTTCTCTCTCCTCTTCCCCATGTCAATGAACAGCTTCATTTTTATCTGTTTGGATTCAGTCACAGCCTTGTGAGACAGCAAAATATACATCAATATATAGATAATGACCTTGGCAGGGTAGTATCAGACAGGCTGGGGAGTTTTTTCAATGCACTTTCTTAACGATAAATATTTAATAGGTAGTACCCGCGCTGAAACAGTATGTGCTAATCCCTGCATATAAAGCCCAATTTTTTTCTCCCAGATGTATTAATCTGCTTTTAACTTGTCAAAACCAAATAGAAGTTGAATGCTAACACATTTACAGTGTGACTTTTATTTGTTTTTTTAAAGCAGGAGAATTAGTGCATTTGTCCCAGTCAGGATTTGTGAGCGTTGTTGACAGTCAGTCTCCTAAGAATGAAACTTCAATTCAGAGATACAGCCCCACATGAACTACACACCCTAACGTGAAATGTTTCGGCATGCCCTGTTCTCAGCCTGAATAAAGATGGTTCATTTCACCTTGGGGCCTGGCTACGAGGCTATAGGCTAGTCTGGGTGGGAGGCTCCCCCACTTCACCTTTTGATGCTGTGCCAGCTCAAAAAAGAATGTATCAGGATTCCTTAGGTCAAAGAGAGGGAGTGAGAGGGAGCAAGACTCTGCGGCTCAGCGATTGGGGCACCTATTTAGAAAAGGGGAGATCCCTGTTCTGATTGCTGTACAAAAGCCTCATGCTAAATAGCTATTAGAGTTCAGAGATGCAGGTCTGCTCCCAGCGCCAACCCGCAGATAAAGGAGGGCATGGAAGCCAAGTCTTTCCACTTCTTAGGTGCATCTTGCAACCACTGACCTGTTGTATAAAAAAAAAAGGCACTGTTACCACCTGAAACATCTGTGGGGTTTAAAAGAACAAAAATGTCTCCTGCTAAAGTCTAGAAGAAACATTCTGACTGTGAACACTCAACAGATGTCAATGTCTCCCTAACTTCTGAGAAGAGATGAGTTTTATGAAGGTTTCACCCTTCCACATTCCCTGTTGATGGCAGCTCATGTTTTGTGCAGGTTCTGCTTAAAATGCTGGGGACTGTGAAGTATGTTGTGGGTCACTGTGACAGCAATGGGCCTGAGACCCATCCCAGTGTGGCCTTGTGTACAACGAAGCATCTTCGTTTTGTCTTGCCTCTTGATGGTTCACCTTGGAGAACTGTTTGTAGCACGTCTGTTTGGAGGTACGGAGCAGTCATGCTCCTCATGCAAAGCAGGGACGCAATGCAAGGTCCAGGCAGCTGCATTTTAGGGCTGTAATATTTATTTATTTATGTTTTTAATATTACATTACCTGCTTAAGACCACACGGCGCATTTATGGCGATATTGGGGGTTCACAGAACTCATGGACCTCAGACTGGTGCCGTACCTGTGCTTTTTCCACAGCACAAAGCATTATTTCCATTTAAAAGGCTGCCTTTTCGCACTCTCATGAGTGGTTGAAGAGAGTAATCAAGCATATTGAATAGCGTGCTATAATCGCTTCCATAGTTTATGAAATATTATTAATGATTTAATGCATTCTGAAAGTTTCTCAAAAACAGAGCGTGTTGAGGTACCTTGATATTCTGGAACTTTCTGTTTTTCACATATACTTGCTTTTCCTTTACTATTTAAATTGACGATCTCACTTAATTTGCAATGGGGCTTTAGTTTCCTATGCAAATTAATGAAGTCTGTCCTTAGGCACAATCAGATATTATCAAGCCTCCTCAACTCCCTCCCCCAAATGAAGGCAAACTGTTAAAAAAAATGTTTTCTACACAGAAATACCTACATTCATGCGTTTCAGCAGCTATTTTTCATATATACAATCAGAACCAACTTCATCTCTAAAATATCAATGATTAAATAACCAGCTCTAGAGAACATTAAGCAATATAAAAAAAAAACATTCTGTAATGCCAATGTTGAGATTTCATTCTCTCAGCTGAAGAGGTTGTGGATCATCTCTTTCTCTGCTCCAGATTGTAACCTAAAACAGTAACAATTTGGTGGAACAAACCAACCTAGATGTGGAGATCATTCAATTCTGTGTACTAAGTGTGGCTCTTTAATCTTTTTTAGGCCATCAAATGGCTTTGCAAGTGCTGTTAACGCTCATGCTTTTTTCTTGACTTGCTTTTTTTCTTCCTTGACTTGCATTGTAATAAAAAAATAATGGTGAACAGATACTAATAAAAAAATCAAGAATAGGATAACATTGTTACCTCGTGCTATAAAAGCAAGCAAATCATAAAAGAGAATACAGTTATTTAATTTTCTCTGCTAAAGATGTACTTCCATTGATTTTCTAATCAGGCTATTGAAAAGTTAAATCCTGTGGAGAAAATACGCAAAAAAATAAAGTGTTTTCCTCTCATTCAAATGAGTATGAATAAGAATTAATTTCATTGGCCTTCACAGAATTGTAGAATCGTGGAATTGTTTTGGTTGGAAGAGAACTTTAAGGTCAAGTCCAACCGTTAACCTGATGCTGCCAAGCCCACCTTTAACCCACGTCTATGAGAACCTCATATCCGTGTCTGTCCAACCCTCCAGGGATGGTGACTCCAGCACTGCCCTGGGCAGCCTGTTCCAATGCCCCACAGCCCTTTGGGGAAGAAATCGTTCCCCAGATCCAACCTCAACCTCCCCTGGTGCAAATGTGAACTGAAAACTGTAAAAATCCAACAAAAGTATGGCGTCTTTTTGGCAATCCTAAGAAAGCGGGAACTTGTCAAAAATGGTAGCTAAATTTGCTTCCTGAAGTCTGTATTTAATTGAAAAAGTGAACTCTTTTCTTTGCATGCATCTCTCAAGCTTGTCCAAAGGAGGAAGTACAGACCCACCCATACAAACCAGTCATTCTCCTAATGTATGAAGGTCTCTGTAAAGCATTTTAAATACTGAAAATACTGAAACTGAGTGGCACCCATGCTTTTCCTGCAAAGTTTACAGTTTCTCAAAGCAGACTTTGTACTTTTGTGCAAATGAGCGCACTTTTTCAGTAGAGGGAGTACCAAGAAGATGGCACTTAGTCCTGTTAATCCATAGCTGTTGGCACACTGCAGAGCCTTGGTTCCTGAATAGTTATGTTCCAGACATATATATCTAAGGAGCGAGCTTCATAATGGAATTCTGTATTACTATATTCCCAGCAGAATGGTTGGAATCTGTTTGAAATGGGGAGTTTCCACTATGGAGATATTGTCATGCAGCAGATGGCTCGAGACTGGACTCTACACAAGAAATTACTGGCAACTTTTCTCGATTCTCTAGCATATAGGTACCATCAGGTGCATTCCACTTAAACTATTACCACAGTATTATATCAGTAACTCTAGGGATAGTGAAATACTCATGAACACATATGCGTGTCAAATAAATCAAGCAGTGACGGCCAGTTTAAGTTCTTCATATTCATGCTGGTTAGATATTAGTCATGCGGATTTTGCTACCGAAGCCAATGAGATGACTCACACAGGGGAATAAGATGGTGAAAATCTGTCCCTAGGTGACTTCAGAAACACATTATATTCATGTGCTGAAACAATTATAATTTCACAGCAGCAGTTTACCTTTAAAAATGTTATGTAAAACACTGCAGAAGAACTGAATCATGATGTGACCAGCTTAAGTTTAAAGGGAAGAGTTATTTTATGGCAAATTTTTGCTCATTAAAACCCCACAAATAATTATCAATGTCTTTTGAGTGTTGCTTCCCTTGTACTGCCTTTCTCCTGAATAATAACATATGTTGTATTTGACTTAAGAATTTTTTTTGGAAAAGAGATTTTCAGTGACCATCGTAAAAGCACATGGACTCTCTCCTTCTCTGAGGTTAAGCTGTTCCACTCTGCATAGTGTTTTCCAAGTCATTATTGATATATTCACCTCAGATTAATTAGTGCCATTTACTGACAAAGAGCAACACGTTTATAGCTTTGTCTGCTGTGTCTTAGCTGGGCATCCTGACTACTTGGTCCTTAAATATTCCACAAGAGGGATTAATTTGTCTTTGAATAGATTTTTTCTCTTTTTGTCTTCTCAGATTCAGCTTAAGTATTCATTTCAGCCAATAAAAGTTTCTGCTTAAACATCTTATTGATGGAAAATCCCTGCACGTGGAATTTTACAGCAGAGGGCATGATTATCGTTAGCGTTCCGTTTCTCCAATCAGAAATAGTAAACTAAATCGATTGTCAGGGATTAGGTGTGACAATGCTGGCGACTGTAGACGACAGAAGTACCAAACTGTTAACAGCAGTGTGTTCCAGCTTGTTTTTCACTAGTGAGAAATGACCAGTCTTTCTGGGGAGATGTATGTCTTTACTACAAAGGAGGCGATACGTTGTTGTGATATTGGTGTTTTGCAGTATCGAGCATGGAAAATCATTTACTATCTTTATTTTCTGAGTTATTTAACTCAAAGTGTTACCCTTTGGGGCGTGCTGACAGTAGACAAATGCAGTTTATGTAGTAGACTAAATGTTGTATATCCAACCCTTTTTACAACATTATTTTGTTGTCAAATATTTCTGATTATGTTGTTCTTGCAAAACTGTCCCCGGTGCTTTTGATGAACCTTAATAGGCCTAAGTCCAGTGTCTTAGATTAATCGATTAACTAGAAAGAGATAGTGAGAATTTGCCCATGTTTGAGCAAATAGGAGCAAGGATCTGCAAACAGAACACAAATGTGGTTGGTCGGCAATTACTGCTAAGTGTGTTCTCTGGTTCTATAATTTAATACTCTCGAGAATGTGTTATATGCCAGTTACTGTGTTTTTTCACAAACAAAGCAAAGTACCATCAGGACACTGTCCTTTTGCACAACAGTAATGCTTTAGCCCATTAGGAAAGAAGTTACCTAACCTTAGAATGGGTCAGACAAACAGGCCAACCTTTTTATCGTACCATCATCACAAACACTCCAGAGAGAGATAAAAACGGGGCACAGAGTAAGTTTTGGAGCTAGGAATAGTTCAGTTTTCAACAGAACAAACAAAAATTATTAAAAGGAGCATCTCGGGTAATTGTTCACAGGCAGAAAGGCTGGAAGTTGTGCATTGGCTTTATTAACTTTTTTTGTTCTCAGTAAACACAGGCATGTGCCAGCATTTCCAGACCCAAACACTCTTGTCCAGCAATCACGTGTTGAGTGCATGGGCAAGTCACCCGTGAATCTTTCCAGAGTTCATGCTGAGGTCCACTTTGTGTTCATTCTTTCTGTGTTTCCTGGGAAACAGAAACTGTGTAGGATAATAGTGGTTTACTAATGGCTGGGAGTATCGTGTTTGATGGCAAAGTACATTGTATGCCCATAATGCTATTTTTCCTTGGCTCTGTATAAGCATCATTCAAAGTTTAAAAGTTTGGGGTTTTTGTTTTTGCCTTTTTTTACAAATTTCAAACACCAAATAATAACTGTCTCTGCTGGAAGTCAGAAATCTTATTCACCACATACATACAGATTCTCAGTTTGGCTTCTCTGGCAAGAATATTCCATCAGTCCTTCCTGTGTAGTTGGGAGATGCTGCCTTACATGTATCTCCTGCATGATTCTGCTTATGTTCCCAAAAGGAATACAAAGAAAGGAATATAAAGGTCAACAATAAGTAAGAAGTAAATTGTACTTTCCTGCTTTACTCACACCAGCAAGGAGAACTGGAGGGATTTTGAACATTTTATTTTTATTCAGCGGGATAATTAAAAAGGATGAAGTATTTTGAATCTCAACAGCCTTCATTTCTCAATGGATTTGTGGTCATGCTCAAAAACCCTGTATCATTTTAGAAGAGATTACAAACTTGATGGTTGTTCACAATGTTAAAACTATGAAACAACAGTAGAATGAAGCATGTGTCTCCTCCATAAGCTGAAATTTATGTTATGTATAAACTCTTATCGATACTAGAGAAAAAACTGTTATTGTGTTATACATTTTTTCCAGATCGGTAAAGCCATAGAAAATCACAGTGAAAACTGGAGATTTTAAAGTAGTGAAATAGAGATTCACTCCAATGGAATGACAGAGGTTAAAAGTCAGATGAGGATACAGTATGTCAGTGTTTTCTTGGAAGACAACGTCCTTTTGTGAGTCAACCTGGTAAAGAAGGAGAGGAATTATCGAAACATGGACAGAATCGGGAGACAGCATATTTGGCTTAAAACCAAAGGGCATAACTGGATCGTAAATCAAGTTTTGTTTAGATACCTTCTAGCTCCTCAATCCAAAATACAGTTATGTAGTTTTTTAGATGGAGAAGCTCTTTGCTCTTGGTGACTTTTCTTGTTTTGTGGAATAATTAGAATCTGCCAGCTCAATGGGATTCACCCTAGTAAAAGGACATTGGGGGACAACATCTTCTGTTGCAGACATGTGACTCCACCACTGTGTTGTTCTTGAGTAATAATTCTGCAGAATAACATCAACTTAACTTAGTTTTCTCCAGAAGACATTCCTAGGTTAACAGCAGGGCTCTCTGGAAGAATTTTAGTTAATCATTTTCTCATTGGCAGGTGATGTTGTACAGAAATATTGTGCTCAAAATTGTAATTTGTCAAAGTTTCCAGTGGGTAGAACAGAAGCATTTTGTTTTATTGATCTAGGTCAGCCATTGGCAATCTAGAGTTGGCACACTCTATAGGAAATATCTTTATGGAAAGCTCCATGTTTGCGTATTGCACTTAGGTCATGTACTAAAAGATCATGTACACTGTGGTTTGTTGAGGTGCCTTTCTCATGACAGCTAAAGAAAAGTTTTAAAAGTATTCAACATCATTACCCTGAAGAGTTGTAGGGAGCCAAACAGCAATGACACAAGTCAGCCATGGTTGAGCCTTCTGGACTGCAGAGATTGCTCAGCAAAGGGAACCGACAAGGTGGGGCCACCAAAATGTGCCACTTCTCTACCTTCTCCCAGAGATCCTGTCCTTGAAAGGTGTGACCATTCCTTCTGCTGCCCCTGTTGATCCCGACTCTGCTGAACACCTTGCAACTTCAAAATAGTGAACTGAGAGTGCTGTAATGAGCACTTCCAGAGGTCTACTAGGAAGTCTTGGGATGATGTTCATTCAACACCTCTTCCACTAGAAAAGCTTCCGCAAGTAGCCTCTGCTGTAATTCAATATTCTTGAATTACATAGTGGCCAGGATTTGTGACATTAATGACCTTTTTGCTGATGCTTCTGTGTCAGCACAGATTTTTTGCAGTGATGTTTGGGAGCCTATAACAGAGATAGTCGAAACTCGCCAAAAAATTATCATATGTGTTGGCATAAGAAGTTTGAGCCAGCTGGGTGTCTCCTGAGTCAAATAACGTGACGAAGATAAGCTTGGCAGATGAAAACCTCCTAGCATGGAAGGTCCTTGATGTCTTCTGATTGCTATGGCAGGAAAAACAAAAGTGAAAACACCACCAGAAAATACTATGCTAAGTCTTTTTATAGGCTGATGATTCAAATCGTGTCAGTAGAGCTGTAAATTTAAGCTTCTGGCACAGGGTGTAACATTCCAGAAAAAGAATATTCTTTTTTTTTCCACAGAATCAGATTTAATGTTTAATAACAAACAGTGTGAATGTGGCCCAGTGAACTTAAACACATCAAGGACAGTGTTCTCAAATAAAGTGGCCTGCAAAGGTGACAGAGTACAGTTCTGGTCTTGTGGACCTTTGAAGCTAGTTTGTTTAGTTTGGGGCAAGTTTATATACATGAAAGAGGACTGTATATTTTGGCTTTGGAATCTAGATTGCTGTTTAACCACCATTCATAATTATGGTATTACTTATTAATCTTTGTAGCCTTAGGTCAGTAGAGATCTGAAATGCAGCTGCATGGCTCAAGCGTGTCATTTTGTCTCCTATTCTTTCAAGTGACAGATGCTTTTGAAAATAAGCACAGCAATAGCGTGTAATAATTACGTGTCATTTTTTTTCACAGCTCGAAGTGCTTAAAAAATAGATCCAAAATCTGTGTGTTGTAGATGGAGAAAGTGAAAGCCAGGGAAGCATCTTTACTCTTCTATGAGTCCTTATACCATGACAAGGCAGAGACAGGATTCAAACCTAAGTCCTTTTAGCCCCAGTCAAGTGCCCTGTTTACTCCAACATAAGAAGAATAACAACATAATCATATTCCTAGTAAAAGAAATAAAATAAATCTAAGTTTTCCTAGTGATTCTATAATCACATTTTGTCTACATTCTGAGTCACTTTTCTGGAAATTTACTTCTCTAGCTATTAAGATTTTCTTTGAAAGATTCCACTCTGAGAAGACATTTATACCTTAAACTGCAAGAGCTTCTCATTGACAACAGCTCAAATTCTCTGTTAAATTTTCTGCTAAAAAGCAGTTTCACTGCCTGAGCGTAACTTGCTGAAATTCAAGTCCGTGAAGGGTTATTTGGGGTTAACATTCGGGTAAGCGGAATTCTTCTTTTCTGTTTTTAAACAGATGCTATATATTCATTGTTAGGTTCAGATGTTAATGTTTAAGCAAAGTTCCTTAAATAATAATAGGCACTTTTGAATTTAATATAGGTAAATGTAAATATAGCTCTTATTCCTTATGTTTCTCAAAATAGTTTACTTGAAACTGTTTAAAATTCTGCCTTTCTGCAGAGCCCTTTCTCATTTTCTTGTGCATTTTCCTAGATTTTTCCATGGTAGGTAGGATGCTAAGTTCTTACCACAGGTCAGACACTGTAATTTTCCATGTGCTGCTTAGATGTTTATGTGAGATTTGGAATTAATCACTTATACAGTTCACTCTCATAACATGGTTTATTCGTTACTGATTCACGAGGGTAAGTATAAAGTTCTTAAACTACTGATGGTCCCTTTATATAAATTAACAATGCCATTAACCTGCATTCAAACTTTGAATTATTTTTCTGAAAAACCTCTCCCTCGAGAAAGGGGTTGAAACCATAAAATCAGAAAGGTTCTTCCTATAGCAGCCCTTGCAGTGCTAAAAACACACTGTGGTTACATATAAATAATCTCCATTTGTTTCAACATATAAATTTACAAAGGAGTGCAATGGGTAGCTGAACACCTTAGGGAGCTATAAACAATTATACTGGAGCCAGAAACTTCAGCCTTTTTTCCGCAGGAAAGAAGACTTTTCTTTTTTGTTAGCAGCTGGAATAGAAACAAGCAAGATCGGTTCCAGTGGTTCCATTGGTAGCTTTCCCATTATCCAGAGAAAGAAAAGGGGGCAAAAGAGGGAAGAGGAAATTATGGTTTTTAGGGAGCATTATTTTGTCATCACAAACAGTATTTTGTGAATAGTCTCTTGTTTTTTTCTGTTAGGTGCCCTGAAATGGGAAAACAGTCCCCCAAAATACAAACTACTTAAATAAATTTATGTAGCTTAATAACTAACAACATTTTCAACTTCAGTTGTGAAGAGTTGAGATGGTTCGTGAGTGGAACAGCCAAAGTCTCCTGTCTCCAATTAAATGCCTTTATGGGAATGTATGAAATGATGGAAATCCAGTTTTCAGATTACCCTGAAAAACATTTAACCATGCGAACTTCACGTATAATCTTTAGTAACTGTAAATGTTTAGTTAGTGCTGGAACCAGGAGGAGCTCATCCACTTATCCCTTTTTAAACAAAAATACTAAAAAATTGATTTACTAGGATGAGGGCAGGGATGACATGGAGTTTTGCTGAACATTTACTATTTTAAGACTTATTTTCAGGTCACACGAGGGCAGGTGGTGCTCAGAGTCACACCAAACGACTGCTCTTCAGTATATCAGCCTGTGTAAAAGGCAGCAAACCTGTGGCTTATGTCTTGTGAATCTATCACAAAAATCTATATTCAAAGTCATAGTGTGTTTATAAACTAATCAGAGTTTCAAGAAGATCTTTTATGGAATTTCAGGAATTTCGTGCATTGCTTATTTTCTAGGTGGGATGCACAGGTGTCTGGCTCTGATGACACCCTTTGCTCTTATAATTTCATTTATAATATTTGATACTGGTATTGGGTGCAGATTAGGAAAACGTGCCTGTGCACCAGGGGAGGGGGGTTTTCTTTGACCATAGTACCTGCATATTCAAACACAAAAAGCACAAGTTTTGTCTCCCTTTAAGCCTTGTAGTGGTAGGAGTGATTGCTTTGACATGCACAGTTGCTTTAGGACATATGTCAGCTGCCTAATACTAAAATTGTCAGCACTACTATGTCCATGATCTCATACTGATTTCTCACATATTCTATTGCAAGTATATTTTTATGGCATTTAGTCTATCTTTTTTAATGCAGCATTCATTTCAGTTTCATCACTGGAGTAAATGGAAGATGTATGAGTGCAACACAACACATAGTTTCTCCTCCTGCTTATATACTTCAGATATTTAAGTTTATACCAACCACCTATAAACCGTGTTCTTGACCCTCTTTGTGTATGAATAAATTTCCACCTCTTGCTGACAGCTGGAGTTGTCTTTTCTACCACAGCACCACCTACTGGGACCCAGCACCTGCTCTTTTAAACAAATGTGCTGTCTCCTAATAGTCAGAAACCTCATCACTCTCACCTTATACTTGCAAATGGTCCCAAAGACCTTTGCAGTTGGTCTTTCTGGATTTTACTTGCCTTAAATCACAAATAAAAGGATACTAAAATTCAAAATGAGAGGAAAGGACCTTTCTCCTTAAGAGCATGTAAAGCATTTGTGTGGTGGTGTTTGTGACAGATTTATTGCAGTGTCTCAGAACCGACAAACCAGCCTGCAGCTCTTGGTTAATTCTCTGTAGTGATGAGAATAATGTGCTGGCTCGATAAACCGAATAATATTGGTTCTATATTTAAAGTTGAAAATACATTTAATTACACCGCCACCTGATCATTTGGTGGAAAAATTTCAAGGCAAGTGGAGAATATTTTGATTTGGCCGATAACTGGCAGTTAATTCCCACAGAAAGCACTGATGTTTCTCAAATAAAAACACCTTCACCCTCTACATATGAAGTAACTGTTGTGACTCTAAAATATTAACTCTTTATATGTAATAGTACTGCTTCTGACTACTGTCATAGTTTCTAATGGCCGGGTAAACTTTTTTTGTTGTTCCTCAAAGCATCAATAATATAAATTCTCTGTGTCACTTAAAGTTGCTTTCGGCTTCTTGCTTTGTAGCCCCTTCCTGTATTTCCAGGTGGTGATTTTATTCTTCTGTATATTTTGCTTCCATTCCTAAGGATAATTTTTTAATATAATATTTTAATAAAATATTTGCTACACTGAATATCAGGAAGAAATCAGACAAGACAGTGGGAAAAGGGAGAGAAAAGGGGAAGCCGAAAAATACTCATTTTCAAGTCAGCTTCCCCTGTGACTCATGTCTTACCAGTCTGGCTGAATTCCTTTGTTCAGGGTCAGCTCACGCCTGGAGGAAAGAAGTTTTAGAAGAATAATAGAAAAGGAAACCAGTTTGATTGCTCTCGGAGCATAAAGCTTGAGATTTCACTGGGCAGCAATGTCCTATGTGCGTGCATGCTAAAAATGCGTTCTTCTCCAAGTTTTGTGGCCTGTCAACCTCTTTGGTCATTTCAGTTCATGAACTGGTTATGTCAGTCCTGTGCAAAAAACATAACCTGGCCTTCAATAAAACAGGCTGGCTACCAAGTTTTTCTCTTCTTAAAGGCTATAAACCCTGACTTGTCTTCTCTGCATATGCTCCAATCCAGACTTCCTAAAAATGCTGCATCGCAAACACTCAATTTAATATTCCTTTGATCCTCTGCAACTTTATGTCACCCTCAACATTTTCCTTCATGCACCTCTGTGCCAACCATCCCTGTGTAATTTAGTCAGGGCAAACAGCCGTATTGTTTCTACCCCGTGTGTTCTGCAGTGTTGTTCAAGCGTAATGAAAAATAATGAATAAAGAATGAATGAATAAAGAATGAAGGTAGATATTTGCAGAATTGCTTCCTGAGAGTAAGAAGTGTTATGAGATTGAAGATAATGTAATGAAAATTTGCAAATCTCCACATTTCTGGAGCAGAGATAGAGATTGGTGTAGTAAAATTATTATAAAAATCAAAATGAAGAGGCAAAAATTAACACAGACAAAATTCCCAAAGATTCATAAAAATATAGTAGTTTCCATCTCAGTTTTATGGCTTTGCTGTTGAGTGGCTTACTTCTACAGAAATAAAATATATTGCTCTGTCAAATAGAAGAGTATGCTATCAAAGGCAATAAGCTGTTCCTTAGTCTTTGCTGATAATAATCTCTTCAGAACTTTTTTGTTTTGTTTTTAGATACTCAGTATCAATATCAGAATATTACAGAAGTTATTGTCTCGTTTTTCATTTAAGTGATAATTCCTGAGGGTTGTGTTTTTTGAATTTTAGGGTTTTTGTTCAAAGCAACTGTTCGTTAATTCTGTTTTAAAGAGATTGGGTGCAAGTCAGGGTTTTTGAGAGCAGAGCAGTGCTATTTACCCGTGGTCTGCGTTAGAGGGGAGTGAGTTGATACTCCTGGTAAGACAATAATTTTGGGACCTTTGTCAAGACCTCTGTTGACACTCCTATTTTCTGGAGGAAAAATAAAAAGAGAGAGAACATACGTTATAAAATTATAAAATTAGCCAGAGTAGACTTTAATATGAAGAATAGGTCACTTTTAATATGTGAAGCTGAAAAAGGTATTTTCACTTCTGGAAGGCCCTCCTGTATTTTCAGCAAAGGAATTCTAGTGATAACGAGTGTAACAGTGCACAAAAGTGTAGTCAATCATATGGATTACTGCGTTTCTTGGGAAATGCTTGATGATGGTCTCCCTTCAGATCTGTTTAATTTAAACAGCGACAAAAAAATGCCTGTGATGATGGGGGATTTTCACTTAATTAGATGACTTTTGCTTTCCCACTGAACAGATGCGCCCACTGAGTGGCAGCCTTTACCCACACTCAGAAAACTGGCGATTCTTAAAAGTCATTCATGTGGTGTTTTGCACCTATTCTATGTGGACTTTCTTTACAATTAATTTACCTAAGGAGAAAATTAAAGGGAAACCTATACTGCAGACTCTGATTAATGTTTTGAGGTAATGGTCTATCTTGAGCAGTCAGTTTAATATTTACAATACGCTACAGATACCAGCAAATGAAGTATTAAGTAAACAAGTTTGAGACTATGGAGGAAAAAAAAAAAAAAGTATTAGGAGAATTTTGGGCTCATTTGTGCTGTGTATATACTGATTTTTCTAACCTTAGGGTTTTACATTTGTACACAAGACAGAAAAATGTGGTAAGACCCATTTATTCATATATTAATTCATACTTCGCAATATTACACTCTGTAATAAGAAATAGTTGAAATGACGGATCACATGGAGTGGAAAGTGGAACTTGTGGTTTTCAATGACGTTCAGCTTGCTTCCAAATAAGATTCTGAGCTTGGTTGTTGACTGTAGATAAATCAGGGAAATGAGGAAGAATCTGTATTGAGGGATCTGGGTCTGTGTAGGAAAGTTCAGCCTGACATAGGCTGTGCACATCAGGTTTTAACCCATTTGCCTGATTCTATATTTTCATGCTGTACGCTTACATCCAATCAAATAAAAAGTAGAGAGATCTACATTTTCATAAGAATATGCTAAATTATAGTGTGATTTGTGAAGTAATACCACTGTAGCAGCAGAATTTGTAGGACAAGCATAATTGGATGATTTAGGTAAGTCTTCTAACATGCAAACATTTTTTGTGATGAAGAACTGAAGAACTCAACTTCTGTGGGTTTTTTTTTACTATTTAGCTGTTTTGCACAAATGTACTACCTCTCCACACGCCCTTGCTTCACTGCAAATTTTCTCAGTTGCCAGTGCCCCAAAGGCATCACAATACCAGCCTACAATTGCTGGAAAATTTAGGAGAACCCCACTTTTTTCACCTAATACTTTACCCTGAAATCCCGTCTGAGTGGCTATGCAATGCAAATAAATGCAGCATGTGAACTTAATCTTACCCAGTGACATTTTATTCATCGGCCTTGCAGAGCAAGGATAGGCCTGTGTATTCCTCCCCTTACATACAGAATTCATCTGCTTCAAGCTGGTCTCGGGCCAGCTCCGAACAAAAACTGTTTAGCAGTTAAGAGTTGCTTTGCGTTCAGACTAACGTGGGGCTCAGCCTCCCAGCAAGACTTATTTTCTCAAGTACTAAAGCTATACAGCTTTTGATCTGGGCCTAGCTCATGTTCAGCTGACTGAGAGCGCAAAGCAGATGAAATCACATCTGTGCACAAGATAGAACAGGAATTAAAACTGATATTAAGGGGTGGCTCATGTGGCAGAAGGTCTGTCCTCGCTGTGCCAAGGGGCCTGGGGACACCTGTTTGGGGTTTTTGCAGACACCATGTTTGGAGATAGGTGAGAGAATGGGAAGGAGCAGAGAGGAGACCACAGGAAGGTCCCTCCACAGACAAGGTTACCCAAAGAACTAAGGAAATTAAGCTCTTTTCTTGGAAGTGGTGAAATTCCGTCTTGCTTTGCTGCCGAGAAGCCAAGGCAAGCAAACTCACCCACAAATCGAGTATGGAAGTGGCACAGAATCAATGCAAGTTTGGAGCTCAGAAGTTATTTCAGTGGTAGTGATTGACCACATGAACATATTAAGAAGAAACAGAAAAGCAAAACATGTGGTGGTGAGGTCATTTCAGTTAATAAATTAGTGTGCATAAGCTACTTTATGCACATTTGACCTTCTAGTGTTGATTAATTTAACGCATGGGAGGGGTCTGAGGAGAGCATTTGCTATTATTAGTATAGCCGAGCATAGGAAGTGTTTGAAGCACTTGGTCACAGCAAAAACATCCCTGTTTCTGTAGGAACAAGCAAAATGTTGAGTCTAAATACAGAAACAATCTCTAAAAGGAGGCAGGTTTGAGATGTGTGACTCTTTTAAGACAAACATTCTTTGTGTTTAGCTTGTGTTGCAATAAAAGATAAGGAAGATAATGCCATATTCCTAGAAAAAAAAGAAAAAAAAAAAGAGGCTGTAGTGCTTTTGTTCACTTCTTGAAAGTAAATGTGGTGATTAATTGCTTTAGAACTATCGGTTAAGCAGAAAGGGTGTTTGCTTTCTTGTATACCCACCCATATACAAAGCCATTCTACTCGGCCTCTTTTGCTTGCATGATTGAAGTGTGTGCTCTTCAAAGCTAGTTTCAGAACTCTGGTTTCTGTCTCAGGTTGTTATTTTGTTTTATTTTGGGGGCTTTGTGGGTTTTTTTGGTGTCTTTTTTGTTTGTGTTTGTGTGTTTGTTTGCTTGTTTGTTTTGCCCCTGCAGAATTACCACACATCCATGATAGATAGTCATCCTTTTGGGTCTGCTAAACATAAACAGCTCTGGATTTTACAGTGAGTGAGCTGCAGTCATCTCGGGAAAGAGATGTAAACCGGGATGGCTATCAACTCTTTTTAAAGAACTTAGATCTGGAGTTGATTCTGTCCTACCAGGAGATAATTGGTCTCTGTGCTGAGTGGCAGGAGCATATTCAGTATGTAAAATGATCCCAGAAAAAAAATGTATATATTAATCCACAAATATTTATTCCTCTCACTCTGAACACTGTATTTGAATTATTTGAACACAATTTTCCACTGCAGTGCAATGTATAGTATATATCTCGTAAAGTCACTGAAGATTTTCTATTCTTGCAGCTTATTTTGTCAGTCAACTACTGGCACATAGAATGGTCTATATATTAGGTTTACTATCATTAAATAAATAAATAAATAAATAAAAGGCCATTATGTATTATGACCTTTCCATCCTGTTCTAGAAGTTACAGCAGATAAGACATGATATTTCAGCCTACAAATTCCATAGCATCTTAATTGCTTCTGAAGTACTTTCCTGTCTGAAACCAATTTTTGTGCAAGGAGGTTCATTTGGAAATGAATTTGAAATGTTTCCAGT
Source organism: Columba livia (assembly GCF_036013475.1). Lineage (NCBI taxonomy): Eukaryota > Metazoa > Chordata > Aves > Columbiformes > Columbidae > Columba > Columba livia. The sequence goes on from NC_088642.1 coordinate 81,564,813, forward strand.
TACTTTTTCTGGTTTCAGTCTGGCACAATGAAACTGAAGATGTCTCTAAAATTACTGCCCTATTAGGAATGGGCCTTGCTTTTCTTATGATGTAGGGTCAGCAGATCAGGTAATTAGAATTATTAAAGGCAGTTTCAATGGATTAAATGTAAATGGCTGGGGGCAGTGCTTCTTCACTACTAAATAACTAATGTTACAACTAAAATAAACCAATTTGAAGTATTTTCACCAAAAAAGGCTGGGGTTTAGTGCTTGCTTGTGATCTTTTTATAGAAAGGTGTCCTGCAATATCCTGCAGGTATAGGGTTAATCAGAGGACCTGCCGAGGGCCGAGTGTTGCTTTTGGGGCCAGAAACAAAATTCTGCTATAGGAGGGTCTAGGGATGGAGACACATTGGTGGGAGAGACATCCCATCCATGTCCCACAGAACGTCCCCACTGGAACCCACCATTGAACCCACCAGAGACCATCTCGTGTGACCACAATCACAGAAGTCACTCAGTGTTAAGCCTTTAGAGGGAAAAAAGTGCAACAAGAATTGAAGATCAGGGTTCTCATTTGGTCTTCAAATTATAATTAAGATCCATCTTATCCCCCTTCCCTTCAGTGGCATTATTGCTTCTTGTCACACTAATGGAATCTGTGCCAAGGCCAGAAGTTCATCTTTTTGAATAACAAGCAATACTTATGAGAACGGGAAAAAATTTCAATTTATCACATACAAGCTTGCTTTCAGGCAGGTGGTTTGGTTTCATTTAGGTTGTTTTTTGTTTTGGTTTGGTTTTACTGTTGTTGTTGTTGTTGCTTTGTTTGTTGGTTTGTTTTTGTTGTTGTTGTTTCGATTGTTTAGTTGGTTTTGTTTGTTGTGGTTGTTTTGTGGGATTTTTGGTTTTTTGGGTTCTTTTTTTTTATGTTTGAGCTCAAATCCTGCTGGACATCAACACAAATCTGCTTTCTGTAGAGTCAACTTTACCAGTGTTTTATCTCTACAACTGGATGCCAACCGCAACTGGAGCCTCCCTACTGATGCCCAGTAGTGATAAAACAGTCCTGAAGCTGCTTACAGCTGATATAAATAATGATTTATCTCCAGGTGTTCTTATTTGCCCAGACAGTTGAATTGGCAGTGCCGGGAGAGCTGAGTGGACCCGTTTTTACCTGCACACCCCTGAGGGTGAATTGTTGCGATATAGGTGTCGTACAACTTGGAAATAGTTTATGACAGAACTCTACTCTGGAGTCTGAATTTTCATTTTAAAATGTATACCTAACCGAATCGCAATTTCAGCTTTACCCTGGTGCAATAGACTTTTTTCCTCGTTCAGGTGAGAGCTTGAAAGTTCCCTGGTAACTTCTCATTCATAACATTATGAGGTTTAGAGACATTAATCCTTAAGCCTTAGGTTCTCACTCTTTTTCTCGATGCCTTTTTCCCTGAGGCATTTGCAGAATTCATCCAAACTTGTGAGTTTGTCCCAAATCTGCTTATAGTCCTGGCATTTTGCTTTAGTCAAGTGTACTTTAAACTCAACTTTTCTGTTTGAATGCTGAAGATTTCCCTTAGTGTAGGATCTATTTGCATGTTCCTTGCTAGATTTAGGCTAAACCCTAGACTGGGCTCTTACAGTTCTCCATGTTCTCCTGCTCATTTCTTGCTGCTACTGTAAGTCCTCTTTTTTCTGACTCATCACTTCTCTCCAGAAAGCCATCTACTATTTTACTATCAGACCCTTCTTTTTGTGTGGCTTGTTCCAGATCTGCAAAGCTGACTTAAATACTTGTCCTTCTGTCCTACCATATCTGCAGCTCCAACCTAGTCAACAGGTTCCCTGGAAAATGAGTTACTAATGAGTGCATTTCTCCTCCCGTTCAAGAATGATAAAGCAGGGGTATTTTGTACATTTTTGTCTATTTTCAGTAAAATCCCAGAGATGGAATTTAAAGCCTTTTGGGTTGAGGGGATCCATACAAAATCATATACAGAAAGGTGAGCCTGTGGTGCACAGTTTCTTTTAAGAGAAGTGTGAGTCACCAGTCAATCCTGTGACTATTATGCATACCAACATTAAAAATGTTGGAAATAATCAGCTAGAGCAATATGTATAAATAAGAGAATACAAGGACAGCATTTGAAAGTTCTAAACTTATAACCTGCTGTAGCTACTTTGCCTACTCTTTGCTTTTTACCTGCTGTATCTTCAGTATATCTACATTGCTTAAAATTCACCTGCATCTAGGTGAGCCCAGATCATGGAGTGTTGACTGTGCTTTGGGTGTGACAGATTAAATATCTCTTTAATTCCTACAGAATGTTTGAAGATTTTTACAGTAAGAACAATTTTGAAATATCTGAAGTGCTGTGAAATGAAAATAATGCATTACATCCCAGTTTTTTTCCCCCACTCTTCTCATAAACTACATAAATATTTTTATGTACTGATGGAAAATATAGCAGGTGATTTTAAAGTGTGGAAAGCAAATTGTCTTTCTATTTGTGCTACTCTGAATAAAGTGACAGCCATTCTTAGCTTAATGAACTGATTTTGCTGTTCCATAAAAGTGCATCAGAAATTTAAAGCCAGTAAGTGTGATAATAAAAATAAATACAATAAAAATGGTGCCCAAAGCATGAAATGTGTTTAACTGCTTCGTTCCCGGAATCCCCTGGTACTAGTTTACCAAACCAGTGTTTCAAATTGTGAGTAATTAAGAGAGACACATGCAAAAAGCAGCTGATTTAATGGCAGTACGGAATTGTGTGCTCAAATTGTAGCATTTGACAGGAGACTCTGACCATGGAACAGGAATTAGACCATACGAACCTACGTAGCCCTACCTTGGGAATGGCTGTCTAATTACTAGATAAAATACAGACAGCAGTTAAGCAGTTAGGTATTCTTTTTAAATACAAAAACCTATGTCTATCGCTGTTTTGACAAAGTCCCTTTAATAACATCTGAGAGGTGATTTTAAATAGTTAAACTTGAATCACTTTTTATTTTTAGACATTTTGCTAAGTCTGGCTTTTGACTACTATCTGCATCCCCGCTTACTTTAGACAAAGAAGTTAATTTGTGTTCTGTATTCTTATGAGACATGAGAAGCTATGAGAAACTATTACAGAAAATATTATATTCTCTAGTGCTCACCAGAACCTCTAGTCACCAAATATCAAAACACTGAAGCAGGCATCGCAGAATAATTTTTCAGCCTAGTTTCATATACAGATGCTCTATTCCAGAATAAACATCAGTTTATTTTAAATCATTTTTTCATGAAGACAATTAGAACAACATCTGTTTTAGGAGTGACTTTCTCTTCAGTTTGTTTTCACATGTTGGCAAAACTGTAGAGGGCAGATTCTAGATAGATAAGGATGTTTCTGTGTTTGAGTTCGAAAAAGCAATTCAGTCCGTGCCCCTCAACAAAGTCCATGGCAGCAGGATACAAATTCTGAGTTCTATAAATACTTGAACCACACTCTGGAACTTATTTTTACAGTTCTGTTTGTGTACTAAAAGTTGTACTCAATACCTAATCTATATTATTGCTGTAGGTTAGTCACAGTTCTAGGTTCCTTATATTTTTGGCATATTTAATGCTTTTGTTTTTATTTGTCTGTTTTTAATCAAAGTTATTGCTCGGCACACTAGTGACCCAGTTCCTTCCCCCACTTGTTTACAATGAGGTGAGTCTGTACGGAGCAGATAAACTGTGACTACTAAGAGATTATTTAGTCCTATTTAATAATCTATGTCAGCTTGCATGCTTGTGATGTTTTTATTATACATGTCTGGAAAGTCCTGTCTTCAAGTGGAATCATCTTAAATCTTTACTGCCTGTTATAGCCTCTGCTGTTTACTAATTCACATTGATTATTTTGGGTTCAAAAGTCAATTCCATTAGCACAACGAAATCCAAAGGTTTTGTTTTCTATTTTTGTTAGGCAGGGAAAACACCTTCTTCTTCTCTGTAATTATGAAGCCTGTTGCACGGAGAAAACAGCAGTTAAAGATAATATCATACTATCATATGTCTAATATCATAATAGACTATACTGATCCCTGAACTGCTCATTCTTTAAGCCCTATTTCAACATATGGAATATGGATCAAAGATGGCCATAAATATTTACATAGGACCAACATTTCTTTAATATCATAGGTTACAAGTAATAGTAGAACAGGGGAACTTGCCTGTTAGCCCTTGTTGAAGAATGTTTGGTTTCTGTTAAATAAATGTCTCTTTACGTGTTAAGACTTTCTGGCAAAAATTGAACAGCTCCACTTAGACATTTTTCTCATATCACACCAGACTTCATCTTAGAATATCTCTTTCAACCCATAAATGAAGACGGATCCCATAGGCTTGTGAAAGTGTTGCTTTCTACAAATAAACATCTGTTTTTCCTTGGGACTGTAGAGAAAATGCACTCTACCAAGAGAGATACTGGTGAAAACCATGACCTTTTACCATAACCAGCCTTCTAGAGGTTACATTTTTAGTGTACCTGATTTTTGAGCTGCTTACGCAGCCACTAATTGTGTAAACATGACTCAGATTACCATTAACAGTTTAACTAGGAGATCTTTGCTTAGCCTAGCATGTTTTAACTGAAAAAGAAAAGGAAAAGCCCTTCAAGATTATGTCCAGACCAGTATAAGGGGTCTAATCTCTAGGCAGAGGTTTTCTACTGAAACATGATAAAGCCAGAAGACACTATATGCCTGTAATTACGTCTCAGCTAATAATTCTTTTTAAATCAGAGAGATAAATTGTTATCCTTCCCAGCTGGCTGGCCATACAGATAAGCATGGGAGACCTCTGCTACCGTACTTAAAATATTAAACAAGGGGCAACCCTTGTTGCATCCTGACCCCAATTTGTGGTGTGTCTGCCCTACCCTGTTTTTAAGGGTATACCTCTTGAACACTGACAGTCTTGGGACACTGACCATGGGCCATGGGGCCCTGGCCAATTCTGACTGTTTACTTAAAGCATCAGAAGTTAACAGAAGTGTTTCCTTTGCAGAAATTTTACTTACTGAAAGTCACATATTGCTGACCCTGGATACAGTCCTAAATTCAGTTTAGAGGTAATATAAGGTCATGCTGTCAATTTTGTGCACATTTATTGCAGGAAACTTACACCTGAACTTTAAGAAAAACTATATCCAGAAATGGAAGTGGAAAGTCTCTTTATTAATAGTTTTACCCAATATATTCCCTGAGTGTATACAGATCCCTCTTGAGAAGCTTCTAGTGCCAATTAATCTGTGATGGCAAATCTGCTACTCGGGGTCTAATCTGAGCTAGGTAGAAAACAATACAAGTCAGATCCTACTCTAGAAAATCAACATCCACCAGAAAAGCTTTTCCAGCTTTTGTTGTCATTATTATAGCAAAGGAGTTGTGTTATTGAGGATCTCACAGGGGGGATGTCTGGCTCATGCTCTGTAGTGAGTGATAATGTGATAATGCAATGTGCATCTTTGTCCTGGGTACTGTATAGGGTACTGTTCTGAATCTGTATGTAAAACTAAACGGGTTAAGACCTGCCAGAGCCTCGTAGTCTTTATTTTTCCTTATTTACCAAAAGAAGAAAGAGAAGCGCTGCACATCACGGTACTTCACCCATCCTGTATCCTGCACCCTCAGGTTGCTCAGAGAAGCAAAAAGAAAAGCCTAAAAATGGGAAGCAAAGAGGGCAAGGACTGAACCCAGCATGAAACCAACTACCATCCTGCCAGCTGGGGTGAGGGAATGAGTAACATATGGTTGCTGGTGTCTAATCACCGCTTAAAATGGTTGCCAGTTCTGCTGCTGCTTAAGAAAGTGTAAACATCTCTGCACAAAAGCACCGTGGGTCACTGCTGTAAATACACCATCGGTATTTCAAGTGATTTTATTTTAGTTGGCTGTTTGGCTCTCCTCAAAGTGTGAGTTTACAGTGATATATAATCAGCAGACTTTAAGCAAATAATTCATAAACACAAAAATGTCACTAAAATACACAATGCGTGCAAATTATACAGTAAGAGTTTGGAGCTGCTATTCACAAGGCACTTATTTTTTAATATATATGTTCACTGACTTAACTCAAGCCAGAAATAAAGCTAAATGCATATGTCTTGTTTTTTTTCTGGTGTCAGTTACAAAGCACTCCTCTCTGTATCTGAAACAATTTATTGACCAGTGAAGTCATTGAGCTTTCACATAAACTCAGAAAGCAACTTTAATGGCTTATTTCAGCATCATTAATACAGAATATGTATGAAATGAAAAGTTAGTTATCGAACTTTTATTTCAGCCCCGTTAAACACTGTGTTTTGAATCTTTTAAAGTATATAACCTTTTCCTGTGTGCTCTGAAACATGCTGAGTGTTGTATTGTTACTTTGTCCAGGAAGAGTGACTTAGAATTTTTGGTAGTGTTTATAAATCTTTGCAATTTTTATTTTGTTTTTGGTACATCCTTTGTTGGTATTTTTGTCCTGGCATTTCATATCAGAACACAAAACACAAGAAGAACACTTGGCTTAAACCAGTGCTGTCCTGACCTATCAAGCAGCAACAAAAAGTATGATTCATATGCGCTATTATTAAGCAACGTCCCTGTGTTCAAGGAGGGAACCCCTTTTTTTTTTTGTCCATATAAAGTAAATTCAAAGCAGGAGAGAGCAGTTCAGTGGGGACATGGGAGTCTAACGAGTTTATTTTCCTGTGTTATTGTTCATTGCAATTAAGTCCAACAAAAAGAACAGTGCCAAACATTATACCTTTGATACTCTTCCTCTTTTGACTTTGGGTTAGTAAAATGACAGATGGCATGTAGTTGGGCTCTTTGTTTTGTGGTTTTTTTTTTTTGGTAGAGATGCATGTAAATAAGCTGTATAAGGAAGACAATAATCTCTTCTTGTGTCAAGTAAAAAATATTGAATCATTAAAAAAAATAAAATTCATAAAAGAGAAAAAATAATATAAAAAGAAATTAAATGACCACTGTTAGGACCCATTTCTATAAGACATATATGTGAAGACATATGTGTCTAGAAGAAGACAATGTCTGAAGCTTCTTGAGTTTGTACTGTGAAACGGGAATTTACAGATGTTGCAAAATGTGACAGAAGTATATTGACTTGTTCTTCAGTCTAAAGTGTTCTAAAGGAGCTGGCTGCTTGGTCTGAGGGTTTCTCCTGGTGGAGAAGGATCTTCTCCTCAGCTACAGGAGGTAGGTCCTTCTTCCTTAGGTGAGACAGTTAAACTGTTCAGAGTAGATGTGTTGGGCCCAAGCTTTGTTGCTCTTCCAGAGCTAAATGTTTGTTGTTCTGCTGCTGGATCCTTTGTATCTGCTCGAGTCAGCACCCTCCACAACTTTTTCTCTAGAGCATAGCAAGGTGTTCTCTTTGCTCCACCCAGCACAACACGCTGCCTTTTCAGCGTTTCTTAATATACAAAATAAAGTTTATTGCTCTCAGATTTGTTTTGCCCACGTCAAAACATTTTTCGCAGTTCTTAAAATTATACATCAAGTTTTGATAATACCTTATTGCTTTATTGTTTTACTTTTACACTTTATTTTACTCTTACTTATGGACTTCAACTGAACATTTGTGATATCAGTGCTGGTAGTTTCTGTTTTCTAGTATTTCTGATGAAGCCATGCTGACTACTCTTCATGATTTTCTCCTCCGTAATTTGGCTGGAAATGGTTTCCAGGATTATCTGCTCCATCACCTTCCCATGGATAGTGGTGAAGCTGATCAGCCTGCAGTTGTTTGTGTCTTCCTTCTTGCCCTTCTTGAAGAGGAATGTGACATTTGCTTTCCTCCAGTATTTGGGCACTTACCCTCCATCACCATGATCAATCAAGATTATTGAGAGTGGACTTGCAGTGATACCTGACAGGTCGCTCAGCACCAGCTCCAGTTTGGGCTTAGATATGACCAGTTTGCTTAAGTATTTTCAGACTTGAAGATACATCTTTCTTACTCCGGCCTTACACCCTGGTCTCTTGGACATGGCTTCCTGAAGGCTGCTCTTACTAGAAAAGACTGAGACAAAGACATTTAGTACTTGCACAGACATTTCCATGTGTCACATGGAATCCTCATTATAAAGTCCATCATATGGACTTTATATTTCGTATATATATATGGACTACATATTTCAGCACTTACCATGGCAAGTTGTAATTGCTACTATGCTGTATTCAACATACTTATTCTTCATACATACGACTTCTTATTCAGGGTTCAGCCAAACTACTCCTTAGTTGGCTATTGTCTACCTGATTGGTATGGAATTGCTCCAGTCTTTTAGTCTGTCTCTTTTATACAATATTCAAAGGCAACTCTCCCTTACACTCACTTTTTCCTTTCTAAATTTCTGTAATGAGGCCAAGTTTAGCTCTGCTATTTCTGAACTTAGATTTTAATATATTCTTTTATCATTAGAAAGTTGATTCATTTCCTCACGTTACCTATAGTTGGCATCAATGAATGCGCCGTGTACATTTGTTTGGTCACAAATAGTTGGTATTAATGAGTATATCATGGAGGTTTTGTTTGCTTGAAAATAGTGTACTCTTCTTGTGTGGAATTTTTGTCAATTTGTTTTTGTTTTATTAATGAAGAGTGAATAATGTAGAATTTCTAGTAAAAGTTTGCAGTGAGGAAGGAAAAGTAAATATATTAATTATGACTCCAAACAAACAAATTTAAAATAATCGAATTTTCAGAAAAGATAGTGATTCTAAAGGTCACCACTGGGACAAAGGCAAAATGGTGAATAGCGTTGGTAGCATGGAGTGAAGGTTATGGCTGCTGATGCAGAAGAAGAACCCAATGAAGAGAGATACATTCATAGGTTGGAACAAAAAGATTCCCATTCCAACTTGGAAAATCATGGTGTGATACCTTGCAGGTCCCACAGCAAGTGCGTTTAACAAATCCTTCGCTTCAGAGTGCTACTATGTGACTGGAAAATAATATACTAAATGTAATACAGAGTGATTAATGGGTGCAGGCCTGTTAATTCAGTCTCAGAAGCATGTAAGAGTTTAGAAAAAAAAAATATCAAAAGACCTAGTGAGAAATGAAGTGGAGAATAAGACTCCGGTGTGTTCATACTCAGATCATGCCAGACTAGTTTTCTTTGATGAGATAAATGCAGTAAAATACATGATATGTCACGTAATTAGTAAAATAATAATGGGGGACGATTAGCCCAAGAACTCAGGTGTGGGAAGACGCAGACTAGTGGGAAAAGACATCTATGGGAGGGTGGAGAAAGAAAAGAGGGATTTGCATGGTATGTACAGAGATAAGAAAACTGTTGGATGAGAATCTTGTAAGACCTCTGCAGCTCTTCTCCACCCAGCCCTGAGTACTTGTTTTCATGAGGAACAGGGTCAAAGTAGCACCAGGATAGAGATGGATGATGAAATTGGTGCACAAGCTGCAAAGCCTTTTGCACGAGGACAGGTTTTCACACTCGTGAGCATGCATTTCACAGTACACGGAGAAACAGCATAAATTGATCCAGGCAGAAGCTGTATTCACGGAGCTAAACTGCTTTTGCTGTCCAGGCCGGCTTAGGTATCTCTACAGAACACTACGCTGTGCAGCTTATTTAACCTTGAAAAACAAAATCTAAGGGACAATACTACTGCTTTCCATGAATCCATGATTGTGCAGACCCCAAGAAGGAGGAAATCGTCTACAAACTGAGAGGCTTCCAGCAGAAGAGCAGATATAAATTGACCATGAGTAAGCTCAGGCTGGAAAGCAGGAGGCGGCTCTGGACCAGGGTGATGTTCTGAGACAGCCTGCTGCTTGGAAACAGTGGTACAAGAATGCTCCTCTTCGTACAGGAACGTACAGTTTTGTAAATCATCTGGTTTTACTCACTTACAGTTTGGTGCTGATGACTTAGGCTGAAAACCCAGGTGCTAATTTCCTTCAATAATTGTCGTAGAGTGACAAAGAATTTGCCGTATCCTTTAATTAACTGAGTAAATGACCGTGAGGTGGGAACCCTGTCAAAGATCTTTTTGTCCTTTGAGAGAAGTGTATCGATTTGTTGTCTTTTATTTTTTTACTTTTTTTTTTTTTTTTTAATTTTAAGTTTTGTAAGGAGGAATCTTGAATGTGACACAGAACTATCACACACAAATTCACAAAATTAGCAGCCTGCTGCTTGCGTGGTGTAAGTCACTTGTTATCCCTTAAATCGTTTTGGGTCAAGACTGATCACCTTGACAAGTAACAGGAAGAAGAATTATGTTATAATCTTGACATATAACCAAATGGCAGGTTACAAAGATTGTTTAAAAAGCAGTATTTAAATTCATACAATCTCTGTAAACAGAGCTCTGAACAATTGGTATCAAAAGGAACACATTTTTAATGGCCCAAGAAGAAACAAATCATCCAAATGTATAGTACATAATTTGCTTATTAAAGAATAGGTTCATTATTACAGAAGATTTCACACTACAGCTAAAAACTAAGCAAAGTACAGAAGACATGAGGCAGTTAAGTCTAAGGAACAATTTATTTGGAAGGTGCTTTTTTTGTGTGTTTCTCTACCTGCCTTAGATACTATGGGGGAAAGGTCTATTCAGTGGCCTGCACTCTGTGTGTTTCTATTAAATTGCTTTTTAAGGTGTAAGTGCCAAAGTAGCCAGCATTTGTCAGAACAGCAGAGGTATTGTCTCTTGTCCCAACATTTCAAAATATGGTCTGCCATCTGTTTTTGGTGTTATAATCCAACTCTCATTTGTATCTTCTACCCAAGGTGCAAAATAGCTACATGCAAATAACGTATACATGTTTCTTTGCCTCTTTTACCTTTCTGCTCTTTTTTTGAGTCTAAAACGCTCTAATACCACTAATCACAATGAGTTCTTAGATGGGTGATTACTTCAGCTGAATTGCTGCTTTACTTCTTGAACAGAAGTCAGTAGCCTGAAAAGTAGGGATTTTTAGCAAATATTTGGACTTTCCTCATGGTTTTGGTTGGAAAACTGTTGACATAGCGAGATCCTTCTCTTTTTTAATGTATAGATTTTTTTTTTCTTGAGACACAGGAAGAGGTAATGACAGTTTATTTAATTACAGATGCAAAACACTTTTAAGCCAACATGCACTCCAGAAGGTGCTAAAAACATGTTTCCAGGACTAGACCAGTCTGCCTGTATGTTCATCCCTCTTTTTTCTCTATCTCTAGCCTGTCTGTGCTCGACATATACACAAGCCCTCAGAGATCAAAAGGTGGCAACACCTCCGCACCAGATGTGTGTTGTATTTTGCTTGTTTTAAGAAGCATTTGCTTAAGTTTTAGGGAGAAACTGCTGTCACTGTTAGAGGTGGCTGGTGTTACCGAGTTGTTTACACAAACATTTCTTGTGTTTATCCCTCATGGGAGGCAGCTCTTGCAGACATATTTCAAGTATGTTTGACCCGCTCCAGACAATGGAATTTGTTTTATCAGTGTCAGAATTTGGCAAATAGAAGTCTATATTAAACTGTGTATTAACCTGAATGGTTATGTGGCCAGGTTAGATTCCAATTCTCAGCAGAAGAGTGATGATCCCAACATAAAGTACCAGAAGCGCATTTTTTGCTTTAGATAATGAAATGAATGTCATAGTTGCTTTTATCAAGTTGTTAACGCAGTTGCTCATTCTGATTCTTCCATTCCATGGTGAGATAACATTATCTGTCTGTCAATACTCAGACCCTGCCTTTATGAGAATTATTTTTTGTAGTAAAGAGACTGTGTAAGAGTTATCAAATTCCATACACGTGTTTTCCTTGTAAATACAATGTCCAGGTGTATGCCAAATCACTCGGTATACTAAAACTTCCTTCCATACCCAATCTTCTCGTTTTATGAATGTCAAATCAATCTGCGCAGTCCATGAATTGCTATTACTAAGAAGCCAACATGCTGTTAGTCAAATTAGTACATTCCTTGTGAAGTAAAGAAGTCATCAGTTACTGCAGGTGTTCAGTAGGTAAATTGGGCCTTTCTTTATATGGACACTTTAATTCTTTAATGAAATCTGCTTGTAGAAGTATTTCCTCTGCAAAGAAATTCACAGAAAATAGAGCTAAATGTTTCTGAGTTGTCTTTTAATTTTCAGTGCTATATTGAAATTGTTTGTCAGTGTCCATTGCAGTTGGAACTGGAATACCTTTGTTCCTTACACAATGCATTGGCTACTTATCTGTTCGATATATAATCCTTTGGCATTTGGTATGTCTGTGGAAAAAAAAACATCTGCCTTGTGAGTGTGAAATCCTGGACTGCTCTTGATCAACAGTATTGCTCTCCTATGTGATGGGATATGATATTGCTACTCATCTGACAGTCTGAAGACAATAAATGCCTCTTGAATCTGTTGATAAAATTTCTGGCCTCACTGAAATCAGGAGGTAACATCTCCTTTTATTTTATGGAGGAAAAACCTCCACCCTCAGATACAAAACCAGTGTCTAATGTTGCATGGCAGTGAGTCTGGGGAACAGTATTAAACCATAAATATTAAATGTCACAATAGTCTTTTCACATATGGATGTAATGGATCCTAGGTTGCCTGCAAAAACTTTAAAGCCAGTTTTGTGGCCAACAGTGCTAAAGAGTCACATCTTTTGGCCAAATATTAAACATCCAAGATATCTCTCCCAAGTCTCTGGAACAGTAACTGAATGTATGTTTTACTTCCAAGCAGAATTAGGTCAATTTTGTTTAATTCTAATGTGCACGTATTCATATTTTTCCCTGCAGATTTCGTTTCTGGCCTCTGCTTACATGAGCCAACATCTCTCGGAGGAAAGCTGCTCTGCCCTTGCCTCTGTTACCCATTACCTTTACCTCTGCCAGTTCAGCTGGATGCTTATTCAGGTTGGTCTCAGTCTTTTTCAGCTTCTGTAAAAGTAACTGGTAGTTGGAATGTGTTTCTGATATATTGTAGTATATGTATCTCTGAAAATCAATGCTACTAGAGAGGGAAAACATTAGATGGTCTTTATTAAACCTAGAGTGTCACAGCTCCAGGGGTAAATATTTGAACCCTACAAAGACTTTTCCATTAATATCCATTACAAGTGTGTGAGAATTCCCACATCTCACTTCATCCTGTAAAAATTACTGTCTGAAAACACTGAATAAATGGTTTTATTACAGTTAAGACCTTTCCTCAGCATCTCTTATCTGGTCTTTTGAAACAGTCTCTTACAGGTGAAATATAAGTGTAAACTACACTGTAATTTTTTTAGCCAGTAACATTTTATTTATTAGACTTGTATGATATGACAACATACCTTCATAAGTTTGCATGAAAATGAGGAGTATATATATTCATAAATACTACCAGAATTTTCATAAGATCATAGAATCACTTTGGTTGGGAAATGACCTTTAAGATCATCAAGTCCGACCATTAACCCAACCCTACCAAGTCCAACCCTAAATCATGCTCCAGAGAATGTCATCTCCGTGTCTGTTCAACCACTCCAGGGATGGTGACTCCAGCACTGCCCTGGGCAGCCTGTTCCAATGCCCCACAGCCCTTTGGGGAAGAAATCGTTCCCCAGATCCAACCTCAACCTCCCCTGGCGCAACTTGAGGCCGTTTCCTCTGCTCCTGGCGCTTGTTCCTGGGGAGCAGAGCCTGACCCCCCCTGGCTCCAAGCTCCTTTCAGGCAGTTCAGAGATCAGAAGGTCTCCCCTCAGCTCCTGTTCTCCAGCTGAACCCCCCAGGTCCCTCAGCCGCTCCCATCACACTTGTGCTCCAGACCCGTCACCAACTCCGTTGCTCTTTTGGCACATTATGTAACAGTAAATGCCGTAAAGAACAATTGAACTAATGTGGGAGACCATGAGCAATCAAATTTGTTTGGGGAAATTACCAGTTGTAAGTTAGTCAAAATAGCAAGCTGTGAGGTTATTTGAAAAATACATTATCATGCCCTCATCTATAAATGTATATTTAGCACTAAGGCAAGAATTACGCCATTAATTTGTCTATTATTCTAAGTGTATTTGTCCATAGCATGTTTATTGTAGCACACAGCTTTATATATGCAGCTCCACACATTACCATACCAATATGCAGGTTGTTGGACCAAACCAAGAATTGCAAATTAAACTGAATTTAAACACAGCTTTGTGTCCTGATGACACACAGGTGGTATCTGGCATTTTTTCTGGGATGATGCCAGGTTCACTTTCATTGAGAACCCTCACAGCCTCTCTAACAGGTCCACTCTGCTTGTGGTCTTCACAAGCTACAAGTAGACGTTGCGTCACGTACGCTGCTGCCGCAGCCACTCATGAAAATGAAGCAGAGAGACCTAAATTGCTCTGTCTCTAGTGATACTAGTAATCTTTTTAGTCTTGTTGTTTTTCACTAGTTTATACAGATAGAAAGACTGAATATTCTCTCCAATGGATGTTACTTTCTACTGTCTCAGTACAGAAATTTTCCTGTTGTACTTCTCCTAGCTTGGCTTATGACTTTCTCTTAGGTTAACTAACCTAAATTATTTTGACCTGTAAATTATCATCTTCCCAGCTGCTCATTCACTTCTTTCCTAAGTTACTTCAGATCTCTTGAACATTGATTGTTATGGACAGGCAAAACAATACTTATAAGTTGCTATTTTAGTAGGATATCTCATGTTTTGAGTGCTCAGTTTTTGATAATGTGTTGTCTTCCCATCCTACACATTTTACATATTAAGTTGCAAATGGATTCCCATTTCAAAAGCTTAGTCTTATTCAAGGATTAATCACTTACAACAAAAAAAAAATTGTATGACTGTTGATCATTGGCCATTTTTATGCCCGTAGTTGAAATCCTTTGTAATTTTTGCCAGAGTAGACTTTGGCCAAGTTCCAAGAACTTGCATCTCCCGTTGCATTTAGTGGAACCTCAGGCTTGTGTGTTCATCATGAAGACTCTTCATGGAAGCCTGAAGAGACCAAGGTGCTTAATATAGAATGCAAATAAATGAATAATGAAAGACCCAAAAGCAAAGAAATCACCTGAAACATAGATCAGCCCAGCTTCAGCTACAATTTGCTCCTCTAGATTGAGAAAACGTTCTCAATTTATATATCTCATTGCAGGAGGAAGCAATGCCAGGGCACTCAGCAACATCTCTGAGCTCTAATTGGTCCCCATGACAACATTAGCAAGGGAAAATCAAACTGATTTGGGAACTCTAGATGACACTGTTGTCTAAATGGCAGATTTAAGTGCCTCAGAAATGAGTGTCAATATTTCTCAGCGTGCTATGCTTAATACACATGACTTGATTTGGAAGGCAAAATTAATAATGTATTTATACTTAAATACTTCTGTCTGAGAAACAGCAAAAGTATGCACAGATTCTGTGTCACTTGTGCAGCCACTCTGCCCTCTGTGAGGCTGTATAGCGTAGTGCATATGTTTTTTCAGTAACTCACATTATACAAATCTGCCAGCATCAGTCTTCATCGCTGCATACAGAAGTGGGTGAGTGTGACAACCAAGTATGTAGCTATGTGCAGATACGTGGAACTGAAACATCCAGAACATCCAGACAATTTTAAGTGCTCAAAAGATGGCGGAGCAACATTTCCAGGAAGCAAAAGTCTATAGGAAAACATGGACGTAACAGTACCGTTCAAGCTATAGATTCAATTCTGTAGTTCACACCAAAGTTCTTTACTTTCCAGACTTTAGGACAATTTCCTTACTTTTTTGTCCTAGTCTTTCCATGTTCTGCATATTACCAGGTATAGTAATTATACTTAGCATTTTGTCATATTTTGCCAGTGGCTGCAACAACTAAATCTATAGTTTCGTATTCTACTTCTTTTTCCATTTTTAGGTTCTCATATTTGTAGGCTTATGTTCAGTATTAGTATTTATACTACACACATAGCTACTACCCTCTTGTTGGCTGAAATGTGGGAAACAGAAAGGACTTCAGAGACCACCCGATCCATTTTTGGAGTCAGAACAAAGGCCACATCAAGTCATCCTTGTTTGTCTGAGTGTTCCTGTCCCTTTATAGCACATCATCTTGTTTCTTGGCTTTTGTAGGGAGATTTTTGTAAGTTGTAGAATGTTGATGACATTACCCAGTTCTTTAAGGATGAGGCTTTATTGACTGCAGAAGAAAATGAATAAG
The DNA here is from genome assembly GCF_036013475.1 of Columba livia. Classification (NCBI taxonomy): domain Eukaryota; kingdom Metazoa; phylum Chordata; class Aves; order Columbiformes; family Columbidae; genus Columba; species Columba livia. The sequence continues at coordinate 81,581,001 of NC_088642.1, forward strand.
GTGCACATAACTCATTGTGCCTGCAAAGTGAACTTAGCCTGAAATATTTGCCTTATACTAATGTCTGAAATTCAGAAGTCTTCATCATGACAGATATCCCTACATAGAAATGTATGTTGCCTGTGTTTTCAAAGGCAATCTGCACTTTTATGTTAGGAGAACAAGCTAAAGATGCCTTTTGATATTCTGTTGTCCTTCCCATGGCAAATCTGTAGTATATGACAACCATTTATCAGGAAAAATAGTTTTCTTCTCTTAGCATTTTCTAACTTGTTACCAAAAATAATTAAAATGTTACCAAAAAAAGTTAAAAGTAATCTTTTGAGGAAAAAATAGAATAGTGTAGTTCTCAACTGCCAATTCTGACATAGAGTAAAATTTTGGGAAAAATTTGAGTTTTTGTACTTTTTTGAGCCATTGCTACAGTGGAGTAAATCAACAGTTAAAGTGGCAGTTCAATAAGCAAACCAGAGTAGATGCCATGAGCTTGCTCTCACCCATACGTGAATCCTCCTACTTTTTGAATTTAATAGCACCTTAAATTTTCTGTAAATTTATTGTGGACTTGTAAGACAAGTACTTATCTTATGATAAGTGTAATGCTTATTTTTAAGAGTGATTTATGAATTTGTAAAAGCGTGCAGGCATACTGAAAATGAAAGCTATGGCCATTTCTAAAAACAAGGAAGAAGGGAAACAGAAGTTTTCCCAGGCAGTTGGGAAAGGCTTTATTTAAGGTATTTTGCTATTGTTTACCATGTATCCACAGATTATCACTAAAGGTAAGTTAACAGATAAATAAAGAAATAAAAAAAACCACAATCCACCCTGATTCTGCAAAGGTAATTTCAATTTATTGCCTCATTATAAAACAAAACACTGAAGTTCACGTTGTCTCATTAGGGTGTTATTTGAATATGTAATTGTTTTGCATGCTACATCAGAACAATCACAGCTTGTACATTTGTTCTTCCACCTGAGAAGCTGCGAAATGGACTGTACGTTTTATTCTTCTGTAGGACTGGTTATTGTTGCAGCATGGCAACAGGAAAAGATTTGCTAAATATAGCTCCACTATTTGTATTTCCTTGATTAAGTTTTGGGACATCAAAAAGGGTTGAAGATGAGAACTTATAATTATGAAGACAGAAATGTGACTGCTCAGCACATGGAGAACTATCCAAACCCCCTCACATCTTTGCAGCAGCACTGCTGTTAAAGTATTAGATGTGATAAATGAGGTGAGATAGGTAAACACGCCTAAACAAACACAGAACAAGGACATGAGGTACAATTTCTTAGAAAGCAATCTCAGCCGGGCAACTGAGAACAATGTTCACCAGGTTGTTGGAATTAGTGGAACCAACAATCCCTGAGCATAATGGCATAAATCAGTCCAAGGATTGTGCTGTCTGGAACTGCTTGCAGTGAAGCACAGCCTAGTCAGGACTACAATGGCATGTAATTTGAGGAACGCTTATTGGCATAAGGTGACAAACAGAATCTTGAAAGGGTTTTCAATCCCCTCTAAAAGTTAAGAAAGAAAAGGAGGTTATAACAGAACAACCAAATCTTTCCACAAACTGTAGATAATTTTTTTCCAAATACCACTTTCATCTGTTTAACGTTTTCTTCCTGTGAATGTCCAACAACGGAATTAATAGTTTTTCTGTGTTCCTTCAGCCTACACAGGACAGTTACAATTACATGGTAGGATTTTTCCTGTGTACTTTTAAGAAAAACAAACTTTGCCTTTGTTCACATAGCACCAATCACCAAATGAAAATAAAGAAGGCCATAATAATTGCTACTTAATTAATATAATTAAATCCACTGGACATATTAATAAAATATCATTCTCTAAGGGAACATTTAAAGTGCTTACTAAACTAACAATGTTTTTGAAAATGAGTTTTTAACATACGCAATGTGCTTTATGATTCATGATAGGAAGTATTGTATGTTCGTGCTATATAAATAACAAAAATAACACTTTAATAATAATTAACTGATGAGACCTACATAAAGAATCCACAAACCACTAATTAAGCAATTGATTGTGAAAACTTTGTCTGAACAAACTGGTAGACAAACCCTTGCCTGAGGGTAATCAAAATTTCACAAACAAAAATAATCTCTTTGCGATTGTCTTGTCACTGTATATGGACTTTACCTAACAACTGACAGCTGCAGATTAAGCATAGAAATCAACATTAATGTATGAAATCCCTGTGTAGACAATGGAAAGAGATTAATATTATTGGGTAAGGATGAACTAGTGCCTGAAGATCTCTGTCCTCTCTTTGCTGGCTGTTAACACAGGCTAGAGGCACAAGCTTCAATTAGATGCCCCCTAGACAGAATAAGACAAAATTAATCCCTTATTCACCCCATACAAAAGGCCAGAAATAATTATATAACGTGCAGGGTTGTAGATTTGAAAAGGAGGACGTGAATAAATGTTTTGCAAATCATATTTGTACTATGATTAGTTAAGGTGTTTATTAGAAAGAAGTCATCTGTGTGGACGTGCACAAAAAAAATGCTGAGCACATAGGGAAGTGTTTCTACTATTAACGCCTTAAAGAAAATGCAAAGATCCAAGCAAAACTACAAGTATTTTGTTTTACTTGAAGGGTTTCCTTACTCATACTGACAATTCTTTTCAGAGATTTCAGCTAATCCACATCTTCATTTTGATTCATGTGTGGTTTTAAATACTTATGCCACTTGATGAGTTGAACATAAGAAGACCAATTGTTGTAGAGATGTATGTGAGTTTACATTCACTTATTTGCATTTTTTTCTCAAAATCTTGTACAAATATTACACAGAATCATGGAACCACTGAAGCTGCAGGGGCATCTTGAGACGGTCTAGTCCTGGATCAAGTAGGGTCAGCTAGGCCTGTACTATGTTCAGTTTTGGTTAAAGGCAGAAACTCCACAACCTCTCTGGGCAGCTTGGCCCAGTGTTCACCATCCAGCAAGACCTGGACAGGCTGGAGAGTTGGGCAGGGAAAAATCTAATGAAATATAACAAGGGAAAGTGTAGAGTCTTGAATCTGGGCAGGAACAACCCCAGGTTCCAGTATGAGTTGGAGAGCAATGTAGGGGAAAGGGACCTGGGGGTCCTGGGGACAGCAGAGTGACCATGAGCCAGCACTGGGCCCTTGTGGCCAGGAAGGCCAATGGGACCTGGGATGGGTTAGAAGGGTGTGGTCAGTAGGTCAGAGAGGTTCTGCTGCCCCTCTACTCTGCCCTGGGGAGACCACACCTGGAATATTGTGTCCAGTTGTGGCCCCTCAGTTCCAGCAGGACAGGGAACTGCTGGAGAGAGTCCAGCGCAGCCACCAAGATGCTGAAGGGAGTGGAGCATCCCCCGTGTGAGGAAAGGCTGAGGGAGCTGGGGCTCTGGAGCTGGACAAGAGGACACTGAGGGGGGACTCATTCCTGGGGATCAATATGGAAAGGGGGAGTGTCAGGAGGATGGAGCCAGGCTCTTCTCAGTGACAACCAATGATAGGACAAGGGGTAATGGGTGCAAACTGGAACACAAGAGGTTCCTCTTAAATTTGAGAAGAAACTTCTTCCTGGTGAGGGTGGCAGAGCCTGGCCCAGGCTGCCCAGGGAGGTTGTGGAGTCTCCTTCTCTGCAGACATTCCAACCCGCCTGGACACCTTCCTGTGTAACCTCAGCTGGGTGTTCCTGCTCCATGGGGGGATTGCACTGGATGAGCTTTCCAGGGCCCTTCCAACCCCTGACATTCTGGGATTCTGTGACCACCCCTACAGTAAAAAAAAGCTTTTTGTTGTGTTCAGATGCCATTTAATGTATATTAATTTATACCCATTGCCACTTGTCCTGCCATTGAGCACCAGTGAGGAGAGTCTGTCACCCTCTTCATCGCTCCCTCCCATCAGTTATTTATAATATACTCATGGGTAAGATCCCTGTGAGCCTTTTCTTCTCCAGGCAGAACAGTCCCAGGTGCCTCAACCTCTTAGAAGAGATACTCAGGCCTATTAATCATCTTCATGGTAATTTGCTGGACCCACTCCATGTCTTTGTTCTGCTGGTGAGCCCAGAACAGAACCACAATCAGAACCACTGAAGGAGGTTTGTGCATTACATACAATAAGATACACAGAGGTGAACAACAGCACAGAAAGATTCAGCACAGATCACATTTAGCAATATTGTCTATGAGTCTTTCATGTGAAGCAATGGAAATCCAAGAAGTAAACTTATTTTTGCACTGCAAAAACAGCATTTTGTGCTAAACGGGGTGTCCCTTCCTCTCCAATAGTCTAATCCCAAATCTAACAGTTATATAAACACACATACTTCTTTTATAATCAGCCTCTTTTGATCACTTAAGAAAAGAAAATGAGAGCAAAATATTTATGTTGAAAAATGTTTATATATACGCATACGCTGGGACAGAAATATGCTGTATTATGACATTCAGAGTGATTTGTTTCTTGGGATAGCTAATCATCCACCAAGTCTACTGATTAACATTCTGCATTATTCTTCAGGCTGTTAATTTCTGGTACGTCCTGGTGATGAACGATGAGCACACAGAACGGCGCTATCTGCTTTACTTCCTTTTGAGTTGGGGGCTTCCAGCTTTTGTTGTGATCCTGCTTTTAATTATCCTGAGAGGAATTTACCACCACAGCACAGCACAGATTTATGGCCTTGTCTACAGCGATCTGTAAGTTTTCCTTCAGAAAAGCATGAGCTAGCTATTGTACTCTCTATATTGTTTTATATTTAATTTACTTGCACGTGCAGAAGGGGATCTGCATACAGCCACATGCAGTAAGGGGCAGGGGGATTCCTCATTTGGTGGAGATGAAGCAAGTGTGTCACCCATAGGCAATGCAGCATTTTCCGTGTAACTGGGCTTTGCTCCAGCTTCTCCACAGTTCCATCTTAGGCTGAGCATTGGCAGAGCCATCTCAAGCATGTCTGCTCTGTGGGTAAATTATTTATTCTTTTCTGAGACCGTGCAATTCCAGGATGAAGGACAGAAATGGATGCTGCTGCGTAAGTGAGCAGAAGAGCATGTTTTCCTTCCATTTCCTTTCTGTGTTTGAAAAAATGCAGCACCAAACCAAGCCTTAAAGCCGTGTATCTTAAATTATTAAATATATTCCCTGCTAAACAAAGTTACTACATTAACATGTCAAACATATTTCCTCAAGTGTTTCTCTTGGAATATTGGACAGGATATGTTCCAAACTGTTCCCAATTTGAGCATTGGTGTAATTCCAATAATTAACACAGCCTTTTCAAAGCTCTATATGACCTCAGAAAACGATCATAATTAAAATAATACATCTTCATATAACATGAGACATTTAAGTGGAAAGATACATAGATAAATATTTTTGTTCTCCTTCCCTTCTCTTTCACTCTGGTCCCTTTTCTGGCAAAGCTAATCTATGATAATAGCTATTCTAACATACGAGGCTATTATGATTATTCACTATGTATCATAATTACATGTTTCATGTGTGGGGAAGAGTAAGCACACAACTTCTTTTTCTTCTTTTTAAAATAATAGAATAATGTACAAATTATTTTTATGAAAAGTTCTTGTGAGGGTTCTTAGAGTAGACCCAAAACAGGAGAATATCCATCTTTCTTTAGTAAAAGAGGAAGATTCGATGTGCATCATTCCATTATAGCTGAACAAGATTCTGTAAAGTGTTATTTTGTCATACATAGGGAAATACGGTGAGAAGTAGTTACTGGAATTCAGTATCTGTGTGTCTGAGTATATGCATATAAATGTATATGTGCACTCCTCAATATTACTTGTATGTGCATATGTATCCATCACATGATAAGCAGGGATACCTGATTTAGACCTAAACGAGCTACTCTGAGTGCTAGAAGCCGTTTAGCTGTGTTAGCCAAGGTTTAGTCCCACATTAATAGACACTGGCACTCAGAAAAGTATCTGAGGTCCCCAATGATCAGATAATTTGTGATTTTAATGCCACATCAGAGAGTGCTACATAGCTCTATAACGTTCCATAAACATAGATATTTCTTCACAGACCATGACGAACAAGAGTATTGTATTTTTCTGCACGGCAAAATGCTTCTCTCTGCACAATAAAGGCAAGAAGTGTGTGTAGCATAATCAAGTCTTCTGATTGCAATCAGACAGTGGGTGATATCATTATGCAGTAATCCATGGTTTCACAGTGGTTTTCTTTTGATGTCCATGCCCCATTCTTTCAAAAACAAGCAAAAATCCCTAAGTTCTGATGAAAGCATTAAGTAGAGGAAAATAACTCAGTCCGACTCATTTGCCTGAATTAAATATAAAACCTTTCCAGCATCTTATTAAAGTGGGCAAATGCCAGAAATCATCCCAAGCTTAGCGAGTGTGCAGCTTATTCCAGCTCAATGTAAGGAGATATCTACAAGGATTTTCATAAATGTCGTTGATGCAAATTCCTAATTTGAAGAGCACTTTAAAAGTTGCTCTTAATTATACAAAGAAGGTAGGAAGGATGAGAGACTGAACTACATCACTTGGTTTGTTTTCTCCAAACTATTACATACCAACTTCAGAAACAGCCTCAGAAATAGCTTGAGAACAACAAGGAACTAATTTCACGTGAGAGCTGGAAGACTGGTTAAAATAATGAAATCAGTGAAGCTTGTTATCTTAGCTCTCTCCTAAGTGATCACTCCTTCAGGCAACACATTTTTGCATTACTGTCATGTTTGACCAGCAGTTTTCTTCCCAACCAGAATGCCACGAGCACAATTAATAGCCGAAAGGATGGCAATGCTGAAAGAACTTCATTTTGTGCTTGCACTGAACAAAAGATGATTTGAGCTGTCTCAGATTTTGTGCTTCAAAAGAAGTATTGTGACAGGATCTTCCCTCAGCTATGACAAATTCTACACACAAATGCATAAGTTTTGTACAATAGCTCCCGTAACATGTCACAGTATAAAACTAACAAGGTGCTGCGGTGATAAGAGTAGTGTACATGTTGGTGATTACTTCCATAATAAGCAAAGTTTACACATGGCGTAAACAGTGCACTCTTTGGCATTATGTGAAATTTTTTTATGATACTGGTAAGTTTGTCTGTATTGGTTTTATTTATTTACTTTTTAATTTTTATTTTTTATTTTTGAGATCGTAGCTCCATGATGTGTGAAAGAACTGGCTGCTAAGAACGGGCTCATTTACTCTTCCCTTTGCTAATTCCCACATTGCTCATCTGGAGAGGTTTTCACCTCTGTTTGAATAGGACCAGAAAAGTTGCTGATGAGAGGCACGTTGGCATTACTTGAATGAAAGAAATTATGAGATAGGCATTTGTGTGGGATGGGTTTGAATGGAGGAAGGGTGGCCTGTTTGGATACCTGTAAAAAAATGTGGATGTTCTGTGAATATGTGATGCAACACCTTTACTAAGAAATGATTTAATCTCCTCTTAAGATTGCGCATTAGTATTCCTGTTTTAAAAAAGAATATCAAGTTATTTCAGATGCAGGTGTCTATAACTGCACCTCTGCTTAATTTCTTTGTGTCATAGCCCTTGGCTCAGCCATGTAATGAAAATTCAAAGTAGGGGCATTCTCTGCACGCAGCTGACTTGTATAAGGGGCTTGGATATTTTTTGCCATCTATCCTGTTTTTTTTTTTTTATATTTTGTATTATGATAAAAGTCTTTCCTGAATGTTTGTCCCTGATTGTGAGTGAAATCTCTGATGTGTCTTTACATTTCATGTACATTGTACACCCTGGTCTCTTTAAACAATGCTCTAAATTTAATATCCTTGCTTGAGAATTGCCACAATGGATGAGGCATTATAATTTCTTAATGATAAGAGGCAGATGTCAGCCCCTATCAACTGGCTAATAACTGAAATGTGAATTAAGCTCTGAACGAGATGGTTTGAAATAACTTTTTAAAAAGTATATTATCCTTTTATAATTCTGAGTTTTTATGTTGTGCAGGCAATTTTTCAACCCCTGCGGGAATTTCCTATAATCTCTGTCTAAAATATCTCCTAATGACATAGATTCTGCTGTTGAGGTACATGCTGTTTTAAAAAAGTATTTCCTTTTGTCATTTCTTATTACATTGGATGTCACCATGACTTTGTGTTGTGACATAAGAAGAGACCTCAGGATAACCTTTCTTTTCAATTTTTTTTTCTTATCTTCCCATATGATTGTCTCTTTCAGAAGTATAAACCAAACCCTTAATCTGTATCTCTGTACAAGAATTGTTAATGCCTCTGCACACTTTAGCACTCTTCTTCTGTTTTTGAGAAGAATTTTTCTCATTGAATAAGAAAAACTTACAAACAGATGAGTTCGCAACAAGACAAGAGTTCAGTTTAAAATCAAATTCCAAAGCCCACTATGGTTCCCAGACTTCAGACAGTTCAACATTTGCTGTTGTCCTGGTTTATTTGGCCAGCCAGTCATGGCCTCATTTCTGAAAATCTTTTAACTAATGTTCTCAAAGTGAGTGTAATTTTAGCAGTATGTTTAAACTGAGTAGCGTATTTCTAATAGGTCTCTTAAAGTACAAAGAGTTCACCAAGTGAAGGGGAAAACATTTGGAGGTAAATCAAAACTATAAATGTTGGCAAAGAGATGTAAAGTGCAATGGCTATGTGAAGAGATGAAAAATTACATAAAATCACACTCCCACCAGTTTCATCCTGGTCTCATTGGTGGTTACTTTGAATAAAAATGTCAGCAATATGTGTCTGCTACTTATCTTTAGAGGGCTAGCATCACAGGGTATATACAGACTGCAAACAATTCTGGAAACCAACCAGATATAGAAGTAAAACCTCAAACTGGTGAATGACTTGAGACTGGGTTTGGGTTCTTGGCACCTCTCACACTTACAAAACAGAGAAGCAAACAAAAGAACTTCAGAAATGTTAATCCTTGAAAACAAAGTAGCTTTCCAATTTCTCACACAACTCTGAAAATTTAATTGTCCACACTGGCATACAAGTGAAAATTCAACATTTTATTAGGTCAGTGGAATGACACCCATTCACACGTTTTTGCCTTAATGTGTCTGTTTCTGAGATCTGAGGCCAGAATTATTTAATTACAATTATCAGTTTTTCTTTGCAAACGTGAGTTTAAAGGTTAATTATGCTGCATTCACTGGACTTGTACCCAAGACATTGTCCAGAGGTATAATAGACATTAGAAAAAGAATGTACTATAAAATTGACCAGAATCACAGCTCAGTGGAGCTTGAACTTCTAACTCACTTGGGTAGGTTGCAAAGTCTTACCTACAATGACATTAAAGTATGTTCTTATAAACTTGAGCAGTACTCTTGTTGCAGCACTAAGCTTCAAATCTGACTAGACCTTCTTGAAACTAAACTCACCCAAGAAGGCCAAAGTACTGTTTTTATTAGAGCATAAACTAAAACGAGTAAGCTTTGAATTGGAAAAAAAAACAAACTGAAAATAATTTGACATGACAGAATACAAATTTTGAAGTTTATAAACAAATATCTCCCTGCCCATTGTGTCCTTGCAAGGGCTGGTTAAGCTGCTTTTCAAGCACATTTTTGGTCAAGCTGTAGCCAAGCTTTAGCCTCGCTTTTTAAAATGAAGCAAACTGTACAGTTTCTTCTAGTTCCCAGAAAGCTTTTTGCAGTCATTTCTGAGACCCGGCTGTCTGCTCCTTGCACTTTTAAGAGCTCTTTTCCCTCTGACAATTCCTCCAGGTTTTGGAAATATCTCTTTTTTAGCAGTATCATTTATCTGTCCAAAGGAAGAATGATCTCCCCCTCTACATCAGTACATCCCTCCTGATTTGTTCATTTTCCTGTTTAAGTTCTCCTGTGGCAAACAATCTGAGCACAGAAGAATCACATGTTCCATTACAATACTTTAAAATTATAGAAATATCCTTGTATTTGGTTTCAGTGATGGCAATATGATAACATCTAACAGCAGAAAAAAGGCTAAGCTAAATTTCTCATAAATATATATTCTTCCTACCATATGGTATCTGTGAGAAATAATGAAAAAAAAAAAAAAAAAAGAAAAGATTGTACAGGAAAATTGCTTTCTGAAGAAAACAAATGCTTCAGTGTCCTGTACAGTCTAGCTTGGGGCAAAGGCTTTTCCAGCAGTCAGTGGGCCTGTGACTGCAGCCACATCCATGGAACAGAACACAAGTCTGCAGAAACCTGGAAATTATTAATTTTTTTTTGTGGCTAAGAGTTACGACTCTTCCTGTTACAGAATCACAGAACCACAGAATCCCAGAATGTCAGGGGTTGAAGGGCCCTGGAAAGCTCATCCAGTGCAATCCCCCCATGGAGCAGGAACACCCAGATGAGGTTACACAGGAAGGTGTCCAGGCGGGTTGGAATGTCTGCACAGAAGGAGACTCCACAACCTCCCTGGGCAGCCTGGGCCAGGCTCTGCCACCCTCACTGAGAAGAAGTTTCTTCTCATACTTAAGTGGAGCCTCTTGTCTTCCAGTTTGCACCCATTGCCCCTTGTCCTACCATTGGTTGTCACCAAGAAGAGCCTGGCTCCATCCTCCTGACACTCCCCCTTTCCATCTTGATCCCCAGGAATGAGTCACCCCTCAGTCTCCTCTTCTCCAGCTCCAGAGCCCCAGCTCCCTCAGCCTTTCCTCACACGGGAGATGCTCCACTCCCTTCAGCATCTTTGTTGCCTACATCGCAGTTTCTCTGAATCAGGCTCTTACACATGATCGTGGCATGGGGCACAAATTAATGTCTAGGATCCATGGCCAACACTATTTGGAAAAAGGCGCTTCACAGAGATGCATTCCAGTACCAGGTGCGTATGGACGGGTCAAGGGCACTTGGTGCATCCTTAGAGGAGCAAGAGTCAGACCCGATTTCAGACAAAACAAGCAGTGCAGTTGCTGCCAGAATGCTCATTTTCCTTGAGCCCTGCTGTGTTGGAACCCAAACTACTGATAAAACAGAAGAGTGGAAACAACTAAGATACTGTCTTAACTGTCAGTTTGTTAAACATCTGTATGCTGAGAGCTGTACCATGCACAAAAATATAGTCTACAATTCCAAAGATACTCCCATGTGGTGGAGAACAAATGTGGAAAGGTAGCAGGTTCCCATCACTTCTGAGTGTACTGAAGAAGTGAAGGTTTGAAAGATGCACAAACCTGTAAGTTATTACGCATATTTGGTGTTACACAAAGTGCATGGAAGTTGCAGGAGATGAGACATGTTTACTTTAAAGTCTGGCTAGGACTGGAAGTTTGAATGATAAAGCCCATAAGTTTTAACTCATAAGGATAGGTGGGAGGGTGAGAGCAGTCTAGGCTCAGGGCTCAACCTGAACAAAAACATAAAATATGATAATTTGTGATGTCTTTTCTAAGTACTTCTCCAAGCTTAATTTGTTTTGATGTGGTTTTAAGGATAAAACCTTTATGAAGCATCTTTCCAGACGCTAATTTTTGATAAGTTTTATTTCAAGGGCTACAGCGCTCACAGTTTCCAATTATTTACTGGCTGAACTTACAAGGAGTCCCCTGTAAACCTTAATTATTTGTTACAGGTGGAGTCATGTTTTGTCTCTAACCCAACACCTGCCAGTGAACCTAGTCAGACAAAGTAATGGGTTCTGCTTTGGGTCTCCCCAAGTTGCATGACTTTCACTGCTGATGCACATTCTGGGCAGATATACCAAAAATGGAGCCCTCTTTCTTAAACAGGATGGCTTGTGACACTACAAATAACAGGAACTTTTTTACCTTCAGTGAACATTTGGATGAAGTCTCTTGTGTCCTTCTTCCTCTATTATTTCAATAGTGCTGAATTTAGCCCTGAATCTTAGAACAACATACTTAAAACACCAGACTTTTACAGGCAGGAATAGCTAAGAAAATAGCTAAGAATAGCCAGAAAAAAGCATACAGACGTGCTAAGAGGAAGAGGTTTATGTGACAAATGGAAGTGGAATTCTCATCCCCTAATGCTTGAGCTTTATATTCTGCACGAACTTGGAAGTGTCTCCAAGCCTGGTCCTCTCTCTCCAGCTTCTGCTTCCTATTATCCCGATTTTTCCACCTCTCTTCTCCTCAGTTCACTGGCAGATCACCTAGGGTTTCAAAGCTTTTGCAAACCACAGTTGCCAGATCTCAGCGCAGAATGGTGCTTGAACATCTGGATATGAGGCCAAATGCTGCGTGAACTGCTCAGGTGAACCAGTGGGGAACAAAATAAAAAACCTGCGTTTTTCACTGGTCGATTTCTCACCTTTCACTGTTTTGCCCTTCTCAGCAGGGTAAATTAGCCCATGCTGAGCTCTGTGTTACTGTAAAAGAAATGACACAGTCTCCCGCAGCATCCTTACAGCTAAACTGAGGGAGTGCGGTCTGGATGACCGGGTAGTGAGGTGGACTGTGAACTGGCTGAAGGAAAGAAGCCAGAGAGTCATGGTCAATGGGGCAGAGTCCAGTTGAGGCCTGGATCTAGTGCAGTGCCTCAGGGGGCAGTGCTGGGACCAGTACTATTCAATGTATTCACCAATGATTTCGATGAGGGAATAGAGTGACTGTCAGCAAGTTTGCTGACGACACCAAGCTGGGAGGAGTGGTGACACTGGAAGCTGTGCTGCCATCAGAGACCTGGACAGGCTGGAGAGCTGGGCAGGGAAAAATTTAATGAAATAGAACAAGGGCAAGTGTAGAGTCTTGAATCTGGGCAGAAGAACCCCAGGTTCCAGTATAAGTTGGGGAATGACCTATTGGAGAGCAGTGTAGGGGAAAGGGACCTGGGGGTCCTGGGGACAGCAGGATGACCATGAGCCAGCACTGGGCCCTTGTGGCCAGGAAGGCCAATGGTACCTGGGGTGGGTTAGAAGGGGGTGGTCAGTAGGTCAGAGAGGTTCTCCTGCCCCTCTGCTCTGCCCTGGGGAGACCACACCTGGAATATTGTGTCCAGCTGTGGCCCCTCAGTTCCAGCAGGACAGGGAACTGCTGGAGAGAGTCCAGCGCAGCCACCAAGATGCTGGAGGGAGTGGAGCATCTCCCGTGTGAGGAAAGGCTGAGGGAGCTGGGGCTCTGGAGCTGGACAAGAGGACACTGAGGGGTGACTCATTCCTGGGGATCAATATGGAAAGGGGGAGTGTCAGGAGGATAAAGCCAGGCTCTTCTGGGTGACAACCAATGATAGGACAAGGGGTAATGGGTATAAACTGGAACACAAAAGGTTCCACTTAAATATGAGAAGAAACTTTTTCCCGGTGAGGGTGGCAGAGCCTGGCCCAGGCTGCCCGGGGAGGTTGTGGAGTCTCCTTCTGTGCAGACATTCCAACCGGCCTGGACACCTTCCTGTGTAACCTCATCTGGGTGTTCCTGCTCCATGGGGGGATTGCACTGGATGAGCTTTCCAGGCCCCTTCCAAACCCTGACATTCTGGGATTCTGTAATACCGTGAACCAGAGCTACTTGCGTTATGTCTCTACTGCACCAGTATACGTACATTCCCACAGATCTCCCTCTCCCGCTCTCTCTCTCTCTCTCTCTCTCTATCTATCCTGGGAAAATTACTCGACTTCCATGACCTATAGCAACAGTTAAGAGAGTTCAAGATTTGTGCTTTTTGTATTCTGTACTTGTGCTTCATTTTCTAAACTCCCGCATTATTTCCAATGAAGCTGCCTAATGTGCTACCCACTGCTAAGGATTATTTAAAAACATTTCACTACTAAATGTGATGGCTTTAATTACCTTTTATTTATCCCTCATTGCCAACATATGTTTTCAGTGGAGGAAAATAGTTGGAGGCATGGGTTGAGTGCTTTTTTGTAACTTGGCAAATGTTTATGATTAATGCTAAGCAAATGTTAGCACATCAGAAACAGACATAATCACTGCATTGTGCTTTTAAATAATTAAAATAAAATGGCTGATTTGGGTGATGGAATTTTGAAAAGTGAAATAGGGAAAAATATTTGTTGCTAATGTAAAATTCCCAGCAACTGTTAGGCTCTGACACACCAAGATAATCTTAAAGGGTTGTAAGGATAAGTTGTTATAGGTGAAAACTGCACCCACAAATGACCTTGGGACCTGATGCTTCAAACAGGTTCAGATCAGGGGATTTATGTGATGAAGCAAAACTCCAGAGATGTATCTGAATGCTGTGTAGGACTTAGGCAAGGGCACCAGAGGGACAAATGCTCGCATCCCTGCCACTGGCAGCTTTTAAAAGCTTCACATTTCCTTTTAGGTTCGACAAGAAATAAGCAAGATAGTCCCTCCTACTTTATGGTCTTTAATTAGCAGAACACTGCCTACTGCTACTAAAAAAACCTCATTCTCTGTTTGTCTGTTTTCCAACAGCTTAGAAAAGGCTTTATCCAGTGTGCTAGAATATAACAGGAAATGCTAGAATAAGAAATAGTGAGATCAATACCAGTAACTGGCTCTGACTTCTTCATAGCCAGCAACATGCTGTTTATAATAAGTATATACATCTAACCTCTTGTATTTGATCTTCCTAAAAAGAGTGCTGAGGTATGTCTGAGAAAAGGGAACGCAGCTTTAGCAGCTTGATTTGTACTTGCATTATTAAATCTAGTTGTCAATATGGCTCATGCAGAAGCAGTATGTCTAATAGAGAGCCTGCAATAGAAGGAGTTGTAGTGTGTGCTTGTCCTGGACATTCATTGTGTTACAACAAAACATGCAGATTAAAAAAGATGTGCAGACTAAATACTGTTTTGAAGTGGGGATAAAAACTTTTGCATGACATTTTTGCTGTTCTGCATGCCAAAGGGCAGGACTGTGAGCCTTATTTAGGTCTCACAATTTGCACATGGAAACATCTTTTTTAGCTGGATTTGTAAAATCCTTGTCTTAATGAATTAATAGAAAAAGTAAGCTAATTAGGAGTGTCTGTCCTAAAAGCTAGTACAATGGAAACATATGTTGTTCATCAATTACTTGGATGACGGAACAGAGTGACTGCCAGCAAGTTTGCTGATGACACCAAGCTGGGAGAAGTGGTGACACTGGAAGCTGTGCTGCCATCCAGAGACCTGGACAGGCTGGAGAGCTGGGCAGGGAGAAATTTAATGAAATAGAACAAGGGCAAGTGTAGAGTCTTGAATCTGGGCAGAACAACCCCAGGTTCCAGTATAAGTTGGGGAATGACCTATTAGAGAGCAGTGTAGGGGAAAGGGACCTGGGGGTCCTGGGGACAGCAGGGTGACCATGAGCCAGCACTGGGCCCTTGTGGCCAGGAAGGCCAATGGTACCTGGGGTGGGTTAGAAGGGGGTGGTCAGTAGGTCAGAGAGGTTCTCCTGCCCCTCTGCTCTGCCCTCGGGAGACCACACCTGGAATATTGTGTCCAGTTGTGGCCCCTCAGTTCCAGCAGGACAGGGAACTGCTGGAGAGAGTCCAGCGCAGCCACCAAGATGCTGAAGGGAGTGGAGCATCTCCCGTGTGAGGAAAGGCTGAGGGAGCTGGGGCTCTGGAGCTGGACAAGAGGACACTGAGGGGTGACCTCATTAATGTTTACAGATGTATAAAGGGTGAGTGTCAGGAGGATGGAGCCAGGCTCTTCTCAGTGACAATCAGTGACAGGACAAGGGGTAATGGATTCAAACTGGAACACAAGAGGTTCCACTTAAATTTGAGAAGAAACTTCTTCTCAGTAAGGGTAACAGAACACTGGAACAGGCTGCCCAGGGGGTTGTGGAGTCTCCTTCTCTGCAGACATTCCAACCCGCCTGGACACCTTCCTGTGTAACCTCATCTGGGTGTTCCTGCTCCATGGGGGGATTGCACTGGATGAGCTTTCCAGGGCCCTTCAACCCCTGACATTCTGTGATTCTGTGATTCTGTGGTTTTCCTGAATGTGAGAAATATTGAATAGTAAAAAAACAAAAATACCCCATAATAATAGATTATTTTTTCAAAACCATTTATGGTGACTGATACGCATGAGGAAAAAGCCTTAGATATAAACACGAACAAAATAATTAACTTACATCAGGCAGATAATTCCTTATATATTTTTAAAATTACAGTGTTAGCAAGAACCCTGCTCCAGGAGATTTGAAGCTGGTTTCTAACAGCTTGTTTTGCTGGTCAGATGCTGAGGACTACAAGTTTCTGGGACTTCTAGGACAATATACCTGGGAATCCTGAGCTTCCAGTGCCTTGGAAGCCTAAACTCTATTAATGGTCTTTAGTCTTTGCTTTCACAGGAGGGATAAAAAAAAAAACAATAAAGAAAAATAAGTAGGTATAAAATTGTACGGAGAAATTTCCATAAGATAATATAGTGAGAAGACTGAAACATAATGGCCCATGTTCTAAAACAACAGCAAATGGGTTCTCTTTTTAGGAAAGCATTGCTTAGGCATTTTATTTTTTCCCCTTTTCCCAACTGTTTAGCTCTACAATAATAGCAGCAGTAGAGAAAAACAAGAAAATTGGCTTTTTTGCTTTATTATGCAATAGAACTGTTTTATTGACAAGACTGTTGTTGCAGTCACTGACTCAAACTGAATCTTGTGAAGATCCTGCTCTTTGCTGTTTCAAAACAGAATCTTGGCACTTCTTCATTCTTTGTTCATGGTCAACTGCATTTCTATTGTTGGTGGTTACTCTGTGAGCACCTCCATTAATGTATATGTTACTACTTGTAATTAATACTGCCATACAGTAAAGGTGATAGGGTCAAATTTCTAGCAGCACTTAGCACTGATGTGGAGTTGTCTTTTAAAAGATCGTTGGGACAATCTGTCCAAATGTAAACAAGAATGAGCAAACCTTATCTTGATTTCTGACAATTATAAATTCCACTGCATTCTGAGTTTACATTTCTTTACTAGGATAGTCTAACTGTGTTTTAATTACCTTCTTTCCCTCCTTCTCCTCTTCTTCTCACTCCCTTTCCTCTTTCTTTTGCTGCATAAAGGAAAGAAATGAAAAGAAAACTAAATAATGCAAAGGGTTGACTGCTATATTATCACCCTATAAAATCCAGAAGAGCTGTTGTTAAACATTTTGCATTTCATTTCAAAATTACATCCAGTAAAAGAATTATTTTCCCCGTGTTGAATTATATATGAAATAAAAAGTATGGCCCTATCTCTGAGCTAGTCTGCATGACATATAAACTGATTTAAATTCACCAAAGACAACACAGATTCCATTTTTGTTCATACTGAGGAATATCCACAGCAGTAGTATTGGCAGTCAGAGATTTCTTGAGAAATTTACAGAGAAAATCCTGTATTTCCTTTTCAGGAAAAGTGATTAAACAAAAGCAAAAGTAACATTGTGGTGTAATCTTTGGGCTGCAGCTGTAGGAAAAGTGTTTGCCTTTTAAATTTTATTCCAAAATAATTCCATAGGTATATACAACCTTTTAACTCTTTTGTTGAAATTATCAGGTGAGAATTGTTTTTTTTCCCCTGATTCCAGTTCGTGCACCCCAACTCTTAGGTAAGCATGGCAAATTGACCCAGGAATCTTTTACATTTTGACATCTGAATTTGTGTAGTTGTCACTGAGACCACATCTAAATGTAGGATAACCTGTGCAACAGCTGGTGGAGCATCCTGGCCATGGGTTTCTGAAGCACTTGCACAACATTATTTTTGTGCAAAGGTGCCCAAAACTGTAAGAGGAATGTGTAGCTCCAACAAGTTCAGGTTTTAATATTTTTGGGGCAGAGGCTCAGTGCTTGTGCAAAGGCTGCTGTTCCATGTCTTTGAGAGGTGCCATATCTACCCCAGGAAGCTGCATTGGCTTCATGACACTCAGCTGCAAGAACCAGCTTATCTCAAACTCTATTTCTGCAGCATGCCAACACTGCCCAACAAAGCACAGCCTTGTAAAACCCTGTTAATAAACAGCTGCTGGGCCCAGTAAAGCACAGTATTCAAGAACGGGCTGTTTGTCATCCTGGGACAAACAGATGTGGAAGAGGTGGTGAGCGCGTCCCTCACTTGGAGGTGGCTTTCTATGCAGAACCACGTCCAGAGGGGACCTGAGCTCCTTGGGCATTGCCCTCAGCGTTTGCTCAGCATCAGCACCTTGGAGCCACAAAGCCGAGCTTTGCTAAGCGGCAGCTGGGTGCATATCTGCCAGTTTACCACCTGGGAAAGGCAGATGCAGTTTTTTTCAGACTGCTCGAGAGGAAAGAAGCTGGTACTTCCTCCTGAGCAGTCACGCCGCGGGTTTCCGCTCTGCGCGATGTTCTGCACACAATGTACCCAGAGCTGCGTCTGTTTGCAAAGCAGGAAGAAAAAAAAAAAAACATAAAAAATAAAAACCACCCTGAAAACCCAAAACAAACAACATTCTGCACTTTGAGAAAACCTCTATTAACATCCAGAGATGGAGATTCTCCGGCTGCATTGTTTGGAGGTGAGAATTGAGGCAAGGTTTTAAATAAAAAGCTTCACTAATGTCAGGAAGGGTTGCTTGTGGTTCACTTATCAGCCAGAACATTTATTTATATTACTGTTCTTTGCTTATCAGTAACAGCACCAACATGAGCTTATGCTAGAAGTTCAGCAAACACTGCATTCTTTAAGTTATAAAAAGAAACGACTCTTTATAAATGCTGATGCATTGTGTTACATTTACTTGACATTTTGCTAGCTTTCCTAAATGTCTTAACTTACTAGTAAAAGCCTACTTATTTTTAGCAAATTTACTTTGTAAATTACAAGAAGATTTTTTTTTCAGAACAAGAAGAAACAGGAACTGACAATTCAATAGCTTCAGATACATGTCCTGCAGAGAGAAGTGTAATATTTACAGCTGTTGCATCGGTCGTCTGAAATTTCAGAGGTGCTTTACAGAGAGCATTCTTTGGGGCTGGAATCACTAATATTAGAAAACATTTTGCTTTGTAAAATGTAACACCAAGCAGAGCACAAGTTTTTAAAAAACTTGTGTAATCATCATGCGCCCTTTAATTTCAATACAATCAGTATTTCAGACACAACTGATTGCATTTAGGAGCCAATTATCAAAGTGGCACCCATTTTTTCATGGAAAAAAATAGACAAAATTTTTCTAGTAAGTGCATGTGTGCAGGTAAACACCACTTTGAAATCTTAAACTG